>NC_143484.1:942467-1062467 GCF_027475165.1 Benincasa hispida | reverse complement strand
CAAGACATTTACCTTAAAATTTTCACTCAAAATTCCTCGTGGTTTGGCCGGAATCATCAAAACATCAAGACTGGCCCAAGCTTACCTGAAAGCTCGACCCTTCTGAATTTTCTTCTCTCTACAACCTGATTCCTTGGAGATTCTTCTCTGGTAGCCCTACCCTGAAAACTAGACTCTTAGAGATTTCTGGTGGCTTTAGAATCACTTCAAATCCACGAGTATTCTGGGAGACATCCTCATCCCAAGTTGATGCTACTTCCAAACTTCACTATTCGACTTCTTGATCAACGTATGGTTGTCTCCGAAACTGCTCTTAAACACTCTTTTTATTATAATTCAAGAGATTTCGAGTTATGTACTAAAGAGACCTCTTGTTGTGGTATTTATAGGCTAAAGAAAATAATCCTTCTCATCTGTTAAGTCTTCCAATGCATGACACCTCCTACTCTTGAAGTGTTTGCACCATGTTTTGCCACCACCTACTCTCTTGACATTCACCTACTCTCATGCCACACACCTACTTGTTTTGTCTTCATCATGCATAAGATTTCCTTTGCATGAAACTTCATTATTCCAGCTCTTACTAACTCAAGTCTAACCACCTCTCGGTATAGACATTTGTCCATATGAGCTCATCAGCCTTGCATAATGCAAACCTCAACATCGCTCCATCATTTAGTCCATCATGCAACTCTTGCACATCATCGTTTAGCTCCATCATTTTATGAATCTCTCGCTATAATCGTTTAGTTTCTGCATCCATCGCATAGCACCAACGCCCCATCATGTAGCTCAATCATTTAGTAACATCCCGCTCTCAACGATCTCGCGTATAGCCTATTGCTTAGCTGCCATGCCCATCGTTTTGCTCCATCATGTAGCACTGATGCCTCATCGTCTAACACATATGCTCATCACATAGCGCCATCACCCAACCCCTGCGTCTATCATGCAATGCCCATCTTTTAGCATTCCAGTTGTCGTGTAGCACCATTGTGCAGTCTATCGCCCAGCGCCTATGCATCGTCTGGCGTCTATGCTCATCGTCTAGCACTCACTTAGCACTTAACGTTATCATGTAGTGTTATCGCGTAGCACTATCATTTAGCTTTTATGCTTATTGTCTAACGCTCACACTGATCGTTTAGTGTCTTTGCCTATCATATAGTTCTATCGTGTAGCGCATCGCTTCACATTGTTTAGCGTCGCATACGGTTACACGATTACCTAGTGCATTGCTCAGCATCGCCCAAAGCTATACGATCGTGTACAAGTGCCTTATGCTCAAGCTTCTCTCGCTCTTTCCACTCTCGCTCACGCAGCCTCAACACATGAGCAACTTTAGGAAATGCCTCTTGCCAATGCTTCGGCCAACATGCGTCCTACCTCACAAACGCATGGTTGCCTTTGGCTTCAATGCTCAATCTCTTTTAAACCTCTACTTAACCTCATGTCATGCATTAATGTTTCCTAACACCCAATGCATGGTTCCTTTTGGCTTCACACTTAGCCAAATTTTTCACAGTTAAGGCTTATCTCCAAACTACTCAAGGAAAATCTATTCAACACTTAGAAATTTCCTTCTCTTCAACATAGGATTTAACTTTCACATAGTTAATTTGTGAAACCTGGATTTCCATTATTCTTACTTAAGCAGGTGTTAAAAGGAATTAACTAAGTGAAAGTTAAATCCTATGTTGAAGAGAAGGAAATTTTTAAGTGTTGAATAGAATTTCCTTGAGTAGTTTTGAGTTAAGCATTAATTGGTAAAATTTGACTAAGTATTTGACAATGCGTTAGTATGTGTCATGCGTTGGCCATTAGACTTTGAGAGGTTATTTGGGAGGTTAGTAGTGCATGCAACAACCAAAGTCTTGAAGAGGTTAGAACAATGCACGCAGCAGCCTCAAGTTACGCATCCAAGGGTGCTGGACGTTGGATGCGTTGGAGGCGATGGATGCGTTGGATGCGATGGATGCATTGGAGGGCATGCGTTGGATGCGTTGGATGCATTGGATGTGTTGGATGTGTTGGATGATGGATGTGTTGGATGCGTTGGATGTGTTGGATGATGGATGCATTGCATGCGATGGACATGATGGACGTGGCAGTGCTATGCGATGGTAAGCAGTGATGAACGCGATGGATGCGACAGTGCAATATTATGCATTGGTGATGCACTATGCGTTGGTGATATGTTATGCGTTGGTGATGTACTATGCATTGGTAATGTGCTATGCGTTGGTCATCCAAGGGTTTGTGGATGCATGCGCCGGTTGATGGTGTCTGGACATAGGTAGGTTGCGGCAATGGATGGGCGCATTTTTTATTAACGCATATGAGAGTTGATAGACGCATGCAAGGTTGTCATCCTAACATGTGGCTTGTTGGGAAGAAATCTTAAGCCTTAAGCAAATGAGGTGGTTGCACAAGAGGACATGCAAAATTAAGCATTTTGTGCTGGCTAAGGATGAAGAAGACACCTAAGATTGCGTTGATTAAACATTGTGTTGATAGTGCGAGGAAGAAACACTTGGACATGCGGCCAAGTAGAAGGTGTCGACATTGGAGAGTTTTTGGACGCCTATAAATAGAGCCAAGGACTTCTTTTCAGATCAAAATTAAAAAGACATTAAGAAGAGTGGGAAAAGATGAGTAAACATTGCGTTGATAGCAAATCCATGCGTTGATCATAAAGCTTCGAGGGGGACGCAGTAGACAGTGAAGTCTGGAAACAACATCAATTTGGGACGAAGAGTCCTCCCAGTATACTCGTGCATTTGGAGTGATTCTAAAGCCATCCAAAAGCTCTGAAAGTCTAGTTTTTAGAGTAGGGCTTCCGAAGAAGAAGCTCCAAGGGATCGGGCTAGAAATTGAGAAAAAGACAAAGGGGTCAGGTTGTCGGGTAAGCTTGGACCAGTCTTGAAGATTTGAAGATTTCGGTCAAACCACGAGGCGTTCTGAGCTCATGTTTTAGGGTAAGCTTCCTGAGATAGATTAGAGCATGTTTGTAGAAGAAAGTATCTTGAGATAAAGCTTAGAACTATGAGTAATCTGAGCTTTAATTTGAATATGGAATTTAGGGTTCAAGAGGAGCCCGAGAGGAAACCAAGGAACTTCCAGAGAGAAAGGTTCCTAAACGATCAAGGTGAGTGGTACTTTCTTTAAGTCTTAAGAATATATTTTAGAATAATTTGTATATTCTTAGGTTATGAATGAATATCTAGCATGAGAATGAGATTATGTGATTGGGATGGTCAGGGGGTCAATAGACCTAGTTCCTGAGCCCGTAAGCAAAACCACACGAGATGGTCAGGAGATCGAGAGGTCTAGTTCCTGAGCCTGTGGGAGGATCCTTGTATGGGATGGTCAGAGGGCCGGCAGGCCTAGCTTTTGAGCCCATGAGTGGAGAGCTATGTGCACATAGAAGACATAGGAGACAAAGGAAACGTAAAGGGTAAGCGTTGTATTTAGTAACAGTTATCTATCTACCGTGTGTGTAGGTAGACAACATACTGATTCTAGTTAGTTATTAGTTTAGCTATCTACCATGTGCGTAGATAGAGTTGTGATCAGACTCACTCAAGGCTGAGGTTTGAATGTAATGTCGTATCTATGATATGCTTGTGTTTATGAGTTGAAATAGACTCTAGAAGTTACTTACCACTCACTGAGTTTTGTGAAGCTCATTCTGTTATTTCATGTTTTTCTTCCCATGTAGCGAAAGGTGAGGAGTTCCAGGGTGCTGCTAAGGTCAAGTTCTGCCACAAGCCACAGTTACAATTCCGAAGGGTTTTACAGTTGTTGTAAACTTTGTTGTTAAGTCTTGGAGTTGTATAAACATTACATTGTTGTAATAAAATGGGCCTACTTAATCCGTTGTTGTTTGCCTCCATGACTTAATCGATTGGTTGTTGAATTCGTTCATTGGTATCAGAGTTATTTCCACAAGAGTTTTTAGGCAGTAAGTGTCAACAAAAAGGTTGATAACTGCTGCAGTCACGCCCCTTCTCATGCTCGGAGGGTAGTCTGAGATAGGGTGTGACATAATTCCCTTAATTACCTACTTAAGTAGGGAAATTGAAATCTTGGTTTCACAAAAACAGAGAAAAATTCTTCATGTTTTCTCTTCATCCTTTCATAAAGGATCCCACAATCCCTATTGTTCTAAGAGAATAGTAAAAATACCATATTGGTGGTGTCTGAATCAAATTTGTTTGTGTTGAACGTGTTTTCAAGATTGAGTGAAGTTTTCTAGAAGAGTTTTTAAAAGATATTTCAATTTCGACTCTTATCTTTCCTGTTAAACTTGTTTAAACCCATGTTGATTTTTTGCTATATAAAATTCTTGTAACAAAATTAGACAAAAATGATAACACGCTTCCGTAAAAGGAATTCAATTCCTTCAACCTTATCTTGCTAACAATATGTATGCAGCTCACTTTGTAAGTATTACAAATGTTATAAGTTTTACAAATAATGTGATCCAAATTGGAGATATGCAAGTTGGGGTATCCTATACAATGAGTTTATATAAGAGCAAACAACAAAATACTTTATCTCTCTTTGTAATGCCATCGACTTAAGAGATTAATATTTCATAGGATAACCATGTGTAACTTGATCTCAATTCTAAGTGAGTTATAAACTCCTGCATGTGAGGGCTTGCGTTCGATTTATATGGGTGAGAGTGTCGTAGTCGTCGATTCAATAAGCCTACTAGTTTGGGAATGAGGTCGAATGGGGAGCTAGGAACATAACTAAACAAGATGGAATCTACTCCTTCCCGCCTTTTTTCGGGATTTGTGCCCTGAAGCCTCCTAATTTGTTAGTTGATTGTTTTAGTTACTAATTATGCAATATTAATTAATCCATTAACCGAAAAAATCTACTGGTGGATCGTTCAAAAATTAACCTAAGAGTCTATAGTATATGGATAAGGTTAGGTGCCTTATCCTGGTGACACTATGAATATGACTCACTTTGTAATAGTTAAAAATAGTTTGATCCAAACCGTTCATGTGGAGACATATGAGTGAGGGTATCCTATACAAAGAGTTTGTATAAGACCAGACCACAAAAGATTTAATCTCTTTCTATAAATCCATTAATTGATGAGATTAATATTTCATAAGATGATCATGTGTGACTCGATCTTAATCATGAGTGATTTAGGAATTCCTGTCTGTGAGGTCGGTCCTTTGATTTGCATGGGTGAGAGTAGCCTAAGTTGCTGACTCAATAGGCCTACCATTTTGAGGACTTGACTAAATAGGGAGCTAGGAACATAACTTCATAATATGGAATTCACTCATTCCTTTATAGGGTAAGTAGATGAGTAGTTCCTTTTGGATTTTATGTCCTAAAACTTGTAGTTTGTAAATTAATAAACATATTCTGTTTTGTTTTTCGATAAAGTTGTTATTAAAATTGTAATCTTGAATCCAATAAACTAAGGTCCTGAGGCTATTTAATGTAGTTTGAACTTTATGTAGTGACATAAATGTGGATCAAGTTCAAATATATAGCCAAAATGGTCTATAGTATATGAATAAGGTTGGGTGCCTTATTCTTGGGACACTATGGATGCGACCCATTTTGTAGTTAGTACAAACGATGTGATCCTGAATCGTTCATATAGAGATATGTGAGTGGGGGCATCCTATGCAATGAGTTTGCATAAGAATGAACCATGAAATAGTCACTTTTTACGTTCTAAATGTCGTTTTATGTACAAAACTTACTATTTCGTTAATTGATGACCTAGGTAACTTAAACTTAATCCTGAGTTAACTATGAACTCCTGTTCACTCGAAATTATCCTAGGTGAGGGCAGCTCATCATCGCTGGCCCAATAAGCCTCCCATTTCAGGGGTAAAATTAGGTTGATAGCTGGAAACATAGGGTGCAAGATGGAATTCACTCCTACCCGTTATAGAGATAGTAGATAGGTTGTTCCCTTTAGTACTAAATTCAGGTCTTGAACAAGGGGCCCCACCCTCTCCTTGGCCCGAGAGAGGTTCAGTTTATAGGTTGGACCTTAAACCAATTGTTCATTAGAGGATCAGTGGAACTTAAGGGACAAGATGTAGTCTTGGGGGTAAAACGGTTTTTATGACCCAGCCGAGGTTACGAAAAACCTTTGAAGAATTAGCTTAATAATCATGGTTATATCAAATGGACACAAATATATCTATAGTGAGGGGAGTGCAACTACAGGACTATAGTGGAATGACCCATTAGTTAACGAATGTTGATTAGCTCCATTTAAAGAGTTTAGCTAGCTAATCTCAGATCGTTAGAGCCCATGATCTATAGGTTCATTAGGTTCCCTTAATAGTTCATATGGAATAAACTTAGAACAGTATGATAAAATAATTCAAATTGTTCGAATTAGGTGAAGAGAGAGAAACTGACAACTATATGTTGTATAGTGGTCGGGTTTTTCAGTTTAGAGATATAGCTTTAATATTTAAATGTGATTTAAATATCAAGAATATGAATATGTTCATATTCGGAAGCTCGGAAATAATGGAAATGGTCAAAGATGTAAAAAGTCAAAGAGTTGACTTTTGACTTTAAAAAGTCAAACTTTGACCGACCTTATATTCAAATGTGATTTGGATTTCAAGAAAATGAATGTGGATTCATGCTCGGGAGGTCAAAATTAGTCAACACGGAAAAATCATAAAAAGTCAAAATATTGACTTTTTGGTCAAAGTTTGACTTTGACAAAATGACTATTTTGCCCTTTGACTAAAGTTAGTGGGAAAATCCAAACGTTTGTTGGATAAGTCCACTAACAGAATAGTGGGCTAGGTGTTGGCTTATAGTGGAGACATTAAGCCCACTTAGATAGTGGATTCTAGGTGTTGAGTTTTTATGGATTTGTTTCATGCAAATGTTGCATGGTTTTTTTCTATAAAATGAGATTTTGAATTTGGATTAAAGACTTTTGCCATTTTTTTGCCAAAAGAGTTTTCTAAATTTGGGCTGGAAAAATCTCTTTTCTTTGATTGAAATAAAAACCCAAACCCAAACCCAAATTCATTCTTATTTTCTATTTCTTTCTCTCTCTCGGTTTTCTTCATCCACCGAGTCCTACAATCCGGTTCTGAGTCCAGAGGATAGTAGGTCAACTCTAGTGGTGGTCCGTTCGTGTTTGGGTCGAGATTCAGTGAGGAAAAGGCGTTGTTCGGGAGCTACAAAGGTTGTATCCCATCCCTTTTATTTACCGTTTTTTCCTTCAAATTGCATGCTAATTTCCTTTTATTTAAAAGCAATTAGAGTATAATTACGTCCTTTTTCCATTGCGTATGTCTCGTGTTCCATCATGTGCTATCAGAGCATGCTTTAATTACGTTCAATTGCTTTTGATGGGTGTTTTTTTTTTCTTTTCTATTCAAGTGTTGAATGAAATATGGACGAAAGTGGATTTATTATGATTTTGACATCGTTTTTCTCTAAATTTCTTGTGAAAAATTGTAATTGCTCACATGTTTATGAGCATTAATGTGTGAAAAAGGGTCAGTAAATTTGTTGGAATCATTAGAGTTGAAATTAGGTTGTAATTGCTTGATTCCGAGAGAGAGGACAGCAGCAAAATGAAAGAATAATTTCTCACAGACCCGAATTTGGCCACCAGACTCGAGACAAGCTCTCAGACCCGACTCGCAGGTCGAGATCCGACCCAATTCGGAGAAGCCCGCACGCGCGCCTGGCTTTGCACGCGTGCCTCGCCCGGATCTGACTGTGCACCCTCCGCTCCGCCCCATGCACCCGTGTGCCTATTCGTGCTCTCGCTCTCCACGACCCGTGCGTTCCGTCAACCCGCCCCACCCCACGTCTCTGTTTACTGCGCTAGCGAACGTTGACCTAGTTGAGCCAGTTTGACTAGTTCAGCTTGGTTTTTGGTGTTTTTGAGCTTGTTCAAGTGAATTCTAAGCGGTTTCAGATGGTTCAAAGTGTTCGAAGCCATTTCCGGGAAGCTGTTTGTTGATTTCTATAATTAATTAGTTATTTGTTTGTATATAATGCCAAAATCTGTCCACTTTAGTATTGTTTACATATTATGCATGTGATGTATAATGTTGATTATGTGTGCATATAGCATGCCATATAGTTTTAAAATCCACCACAGGAAAAGCATGTGACATGCATTTGTTATATGTTATAAATGTTATAAAATATATACTATACATACTTAGTTTTAATATGAGTGTTATATTGAAGCATGTTTGATTGAAGGAAGCATGTTATAGATGAATGCTCTAGGGTTATAATTGTTATAATTTATTTTATAATTGTTATAAAATATCCTAGACTTCTAAAATCTATAACAAAGATAAGATGCATGCTCATTTAGGGTTAGCCATCGAGCAATCCCAATTTTCATGGAAAATAGGTCGATATCTTGTAAAACCAAAGTTACAAGAAAACTCACCCAGCAAGATCTTGGCAAAAAGTCAGATAAGATGACTAAGGTTGAAGGTTTTTAAGTTGACGGTTCACAGAATACCAACTACCTGTAGATCGAGTCGGCATCTGAGTTAGGTTTTACCGGTTTTATGAGCATGCGTGAGCGATGTGAGGTAATACAATTTGTTTATCACCTAGATATCATAGGTTTAAAATCCAGTATAAAAGTTATACTCGGATGAAATTTGTTTATCACCTAGACTTAGGATATGTTTAGTTAGCCGAAATGTATCGCTAAGTATTTTATAACCTAACCGTTTAGAACACTTCAGTTGGAGAGAAGTAATGTACTTTTAGCTCTAGCGTCCCTAAGAGTTCACATTGTTAGATTCATGCTTGGATTTGGGCCGCCTTGGGAGCGGACTCCATTCGGAGAGTGTTTGCATGAGTCAAAACCAAGGTGAATAGGGGAAGTTATTCATAGTAAGTGGGAGAAGAAAGTGTGTCAACACATTCTACGGTCTCTTCCATTAAGTCGCACTGTGAGATTCCTATAATATGCCTGCATGTCTGCCCTGGAGCGACCTTACCAATCGAAGGGCTGTATTATAGGATTCTGAACTCCGCAAACTCTAGAAATTGATCGAGTCTTTCAGGTTCGTTTTCATTCTTGTCTTTCCAACTTCGGAAGCATAATGATTCCGATCTCTGAGGTCTGAAAATGGAGGGTCACACTTACGAGAATTACTAAGTGTTAGTAAATTCTTGACCAAAGTAGTGATAACTAAGTTCCTATAGGGAGAATAGTTATTCTGGTGATAGTATCTAGTCAAGATAGTCTTGGTTCAATGGAGGAATAGTCGATCACCCTTCGGTGAAGGTTATTCTAAACCATTGAAATATCGTTGCAAAATATAATAGTGAAGGGTACATTATTAGTTTTTTTCTTTGCTAAACTTGATTGGATTTAAAAGATTAATGTTTTTACTAAAAAGGATATGTTTTTCTTTTCAGCATGACTAGCTCTTTAGATCAACTCTTAGCTTCTGAGAAACTAAACGGAGATAATTACTCAACATGGAAAAACAATTTGAATTCAACACTAGTAATAGATGACCTGAGATTTGTCTTAACTGAGGAATGTCCTTAGGCCCATGCCTCAAAATAAGCACAAGGTAAATATGATTTACAAGTTGCTAAAACATGTTTAGTGGAGTATGATACCTCAACCTGGATATTGAATTTAGGAGCCACTAATCATATTTGCTTCTTCTTTTAGGAAACTAGTTCCTCGGAAAAGCTTGAAGAAGGCGAGATCACCCTCAAGGTTGGAATAGGAGAGGTTGTCTCCGCCAAAGCAGTGGGAGACTTGAAGTTATTTTTCAACGATAGATATATCATACTTAAAGATGTTTTGTATGCTCCTAAAATGAGAAGGAATTTAATATCTATCACATGTATATTGGAACAAATGTATAAAATATCTTTTGAAGTTAATGAAGCGTTCATTTTCAGAAAAGGTATTCAAATTTGTTCTGCTATACTAGAAAGAAACTTATATAAGTTAAGACCAACTAAAGCAAAATTTGTCTTAAATACTAAGATGTTTAGAATAGTCGAAACTCAAAATAAAAGAAAAAAAATTTTCTTCTCATGCCTATCTATGGCACCTAAGACTTGGCCACATAAATCTCAAAAAGATTAAGAGATTGGTTAAGAATGGACTCCTAAATAAATTAGAAGACAATTCTTTACCTCCATGTGAGTCTTGTCTTGAGGGAAAAATGACTAAGAGATCTTTTACTGGAAAAAGCCTCAGAGCCACAATACCCTTCGAGCTCGTACATTCGGACCTCTGTGGACCGATGAATGTCAAAGCTCGAGGTGGGTATGAATATTTCATCAGTTTTATTGATGATTATTCAAAGTATAGTCATATTTACCTAATGCATCACAATGTTGATGGAGCCATCATCTGTTTGTTGCGACAAGGTGAAGGAGCACAGACCATGCTATGGCGGTTACAAGAAAAATCCAAAGATCCAACCTTATTTACAATGTGATGCCACAAAAAGAATCATTTCTCAATGTGGCGTTGCCATCCCCGCTTGCTAAAATCTCCAATATGCTAAAATATTTATGTGCTAAGCACTTGCATGCATGAATTACTAATATTTGATATTTTGTGATCAATCAAACAACAAGATGAATTCGAATGTCTTGTCTTTTTTTTTTTTTTATTTCTCACACTTTTATTTTTCATGCATTTTATTTTTCACACTTTTTTTTATTCCTCTCTAGAAGTCCCTTAGTCTTCGTGGGCCCCACTTTTGAACCCTAAATGCCCTATTCAACTTAAAGCTCAGATTACTCATTGTTTTAAGCCTTGTCTTGAGATACTTTCTTATACAAACATGTTCTACAATGACTCAGGAAGCTTACTTTAATATATTAGGTTAGAAATTCTCGTGGGTTTTTTAGAATCATCAAAATATCAAGACTGGCCTAAGCTTTCTCGACATCTCGACCCTTCTGCCTTTTCCTCATCTCCAGCCCAATTCCTTGGAGCTTTTTCTCCAGCAGCCCTTTCTTGAAAACTAGACTCTCAGAGATTTTATGTGGCTTTAAAATCACTTAAAATGTACGAGTATTCTTGGAGAACCCCACATCCCAAATTGATGCTATTTCCAGACTCCACTATTCGACAGCATCTCCTCCTCTTGGAACTTCATGACCAACGCATGGCCTTCATGATCAATGCATAGTCATCTCCAAAAATACCTTCTAACACTCTTCCTTACGTTCTTTGAATAGGATTTGACTTATGAATTGAAGAGACATCTTGCGGTGGTATTTATAGGCTAAAAGAAATGATCCTTCTCATCTTTACTAAGCCTCAACGAAAGATACCTCCTACTCTTGAAGTGTTTGCACCATGTTTTGCTACCACCCACTACTTTGCCATTCACCTACTCTTATGCCACACACCTATTTGAGTTGTCTTCATCATGCATAAGACTTCCTTTGCATGAAACTTAATTCATTCACCTTCTACTAACTCAAGTCTAACCACCTCTTGGTATAGCCATTTGTCGGAGTGGGCTCATTAGACTTGCGTAACGTAAGCCTCAGCACCGGTCTATCATTTAGTTCATCGTGCAGCTCTTGCATTTCATCGTTTAGCTCCACCGTTTACTAAACATCTCGATATTCAGCCCTCTCGCAGTCTCTCATTGTAACCAATCGTCTAGTGCCTACGTCCATCGCATAGCACTAACGCCCGATCGTGTAGCTCAATCGTTTAGTAAATCTCGCTCTCAACGATCTCGTGCATAGCCTATCGCATAGCCACTGCGCCTATCGTTTAGTTCAATCGCGTAGCGCTGATGCCTTATCGTCTAACACATCTTCCTATCGTCTAACGTGTCTGCTCATCGTATGGCGCCATCGCCCAGCGTCTGCGTCTATCACGCAACACCCATCGTTTAGCACTCTTCCTATCTATAGCGCTTCTGCTCATTATGTTCCGTCATCGTGTAGTCTATTACCCAGTGCCTGCACATCGTCTAGTGTCTACATTCATCGTCTAGCGCCCACTCAATGCTTAATGTTTAGTTTTCACGCTTATCATTTAGCACTTACACTGTTCGTGTAGTGCCATCGCCTATCGTGTAGTGCATCGCTTCTCATCGTTTAGTGCCACACATAGCTACATGATTGTCTAGCGCATCATTCAGCGCTGCCCATAGCTATATGATCGTCCGCTCTGCCTGCCCATCACTCAGGGATGGCAATGCCTTGCGCTCAAGCTTCTCTTACTCTTTCTGCTCTCGTTCACGCAAGCTCAATGCATGAGCAACTCTTGGCAACGCCTCTTGTCAATGCTTCGGCCAACATGCGTCCAACCTCACAAACGCATGGTTGCCTTTGCTTCAATACTATAGTTTTAGTTTGGTTCGGAGTTATTACTACTATTTGATTGGTTGAAGGGGGAATTCGACACCCCTTCTCATGTTGGTTCTGTAATCCTCTTTTCCTGTATTAATTAGAATTGGATAAAGAAAACAGAGAAGCTCTTGACCAACTTGACAACAAAAATTGCTTAAGTTAGATTTAAAGTTAACTAATTTTTAACAATAAACAAGTAATTTATAAAAACTCCAATTAAAGCGTTAAATAACTTTAAATAACTAAACAACTTCAACAAATTTTTTCCACAAAAATACGTATTCAAATTAATGGGTCTATAAAATATATTATTGAAGTCTTCTGTAAATACAAAAGCAATTCCTTCTTCCTTACCCTCACACACATACGAGTGTGATCGTGTGAAGCACATTACAATGAAGAAAAGTTTTTTAATGAAAGGCTTGTGCCTTTTGGCGGTGGTAATGGTGGTGGTTGTCAGTGAAATTCAACTGGTGGAGGCAGCAAACTGCGAGCCAAAAGAATTGAGAGCATGTCTTATGGCCTTCACAATGTCGATGGAGCCATCATCTGCTTGTTGCAACAAGGTGAAGGAGCACAGGCCATGCTATTGTGGATACAAGAAAAATCCAAAGATTCAACCTTATTTACAATATGATGCCACAAAAAGAATCATTTCTCAATGTGGCGTTGCCATCCCCGCTTGCTAAAATCTCCAATATGCTAAAATATTTATGTGCTAAGGACTTGCATGAATGAATTACTAATATTTGATATTTTGTGATCAATCAAACAACTAGATGAATTCGAATGTCTTGTCTTTTTTTCTTTTATTTCTCATACTTCTATTTTCATGCATTTATATTTTGTGCTTGGACGCAGAACCCCTATCTATTCCTTTAATTAGGGATTTAGCTAATTGAAACTACCTTTATGCTTTCTTATGGTTTGACCTCTGTTGGAGTTTGTGCCCTAAAACCTTATAGTTAATTACTTATTTGATACAATATTGATTATTATAAATATGGAATAGTTGGTTATCCATTACGGGAAATATACAAGGTTATTTTATGAGATTTGAACACTATGTAGTAGACACACAAATGGATCATGTTGTAGTAATAATCTAAAGGGTCTATAGTATATGGATAAGGTTGAGTGTCTTTGTTGGGATTTCTATCCTAATCTTGCAATCTGTAAGTTTTGTAAACAAGTTAATAATAAATAAAGTACTATTATTTTTCAAATAAGTGATATTTATTAATTGCATAACCCAAAATCCAATCAACTAAGATCCAAAGTTATTTAATATTAAGTTGAACAGTATGTGGGTAATATACAAGTGGTTTATGCTTAAGCTATTATAACATAAAAGGTCTATATTATATTGATAAGGTTGGGTGTCTTATCCTGGTAACACTATGAATATGACTCACTTCGTAAATGTTACAAATGATATAAGTGTTACAAACAATTTAATCCAAATTGTTCGTGTCAAGACATGTAAGTGGGGTATCCTATACAATGAGTTTGTATAAGATTGGACCATGAAATATATAATCTGTGAAACCCGAATTTCAATTTCCCTACTTAAGTAGGTAATTAAGGGAATTAGCTAAGTGTAAGTTAAATCCTATGTTGTAGAGAAGGAAAAAATTCTAAGTGTTTAAACAGATTTGTTTAGTAGCTTTATGAGAACCCATAACTAGTAGAAATTTGGCAAAGTATGAAGTCAAAAAGGAACCCTTCATTTGGTGTTAGGAAGCATTAACGCATGAGATGAGGCTAAGTGTAGAGGTTAAAAGAAGTTAAGCATTGAAGCCAAGGGCAACCATGCATAGAGATGGTGAAGTTTGGACGCATGTTGGCCGAAGCATTGGCAAGAGGCATTGCCAAAGGTTGCTTATGCGTCGAGGCTGCGTGAGCGAGAGTGAGAGAGCTAGAGCGCAACGCGCTGGGTGGACGATGGTATAGCTATGTGCCAGCACTGAGCGATGCACTAGACGATCGTGAAGCTACAGGCAGCGCTAAATGATGTGAAGTAATGGGCTAGACGATAGAGCTACACGATAGGCGATAGCACTACACGATCTGTGTAAGCGCTAGACGATAAGCGTAGAAGCTAAACGATAGCACTAGACGATAAGCTTAGACACTAGGTGATGCGTTAGGCATGGGCACGGGACGATAGAAGCAAGCACTACACAATGACGCTACACGATAGGCAGAGCGCTAGACGATGGGTGTTGCACGGTAAATGTAGACGTTAAACGATGGGTGTGATGCATTAGACAATAGGTGTCAACACTACACGATGAAGCTAAATCATAGGCGTAAGAGCTATGCGATAGGCTATGCGTTATGCAATGAGCGTTAGCGAGAGATATGCGATAGCGAGATCGTTGAGAGCGAGATGTCACTAAATGATTGAGCTATGTGATAGGGCATAAGTGTTATGCGATGGGACGCAGGCACTAGACGATTTGCAACAGCAAGAGGGCTGAATGTTAAGTGACAACGAGAGATTAGCTAAACGATAAGCTATACGATGAGGCGTAAATGCTATACGATGGTCAGGTGTGAGACGATGTACTACACGATAAGGATCTGAGAGCGGTGGGCTGGAAAGATTAACCGAACATATGGCGATCAAAGGAAATGCCTGAAGATCATGAAAATTGAGCTGGGCAAAGGAGAAAACATGCAAATCGGTTAAGTTAATCTAGAAGAAGAGGAAGGAGACACTTCAAACAGGAGGTGGCGAGGTTGGGCGTTGGTAGATTTAAAAGAGAACGCTTGGACATGCTTCAAGGTGGAGGTGTCAATATTAAGGTGAAGGATAAACATCTATAAATAAGGCATGAACATTTCCATTTTGAAAGATCACTTGAAAAGGAGTAATTGAGAGTAAATAAGAGAAATCTGTGCATTGAACGAAGGAAAAGCAACGCTGATCTGAGCGGTGAGCAAAACAGTGGCGTTGGGCGGTGCAGATTGTACGGACAGATGACTGTGCCAAGTTCAAATGAGGCATTATTCCAAACTACTCGTGCAAATAAGGTGATTCTTGGACCGATAGCTTTTAAATCGAGCATAGTTTTGGTATGAGGGTTGCTATGAGGAAATTCTAACAAAAAGGTGATGGCTTGTAAATGTGATGAAATAATGGTATAAAATTGCGGTGATGAGTTATGCATTGCACATGCAAGTTTTCCTAGTAAAACACAAGTATAAATCTCACTAGGTTTCCTGGTAAGTCCAGGGTCAAACAAAGGGACTATTGAGTTACTATGCGTCAGTAAAATTGATTCCTTGGCGGTGGCAAAAAGAAACAAGTTTGGTTGGTGCTTTGTTTTAAGTATATTTCCTATGCGACGGATTCAAGTGAAGAGTTGATGAAATCAAGAGTTACAACGAGTATGCAGTGAATGAGTTGAGAAGGGATTTAGCTAACACTTCCTAATATTGAGTTCAAGTTATGCGATCATGCTACACACACACAACAGTATGTCATCTCTCAATGCAAATGCCATACTTCCTATTTCTAGGACGCATGCGATGTATACAATAATGTCGATAGGACTTATGTCTAAGCCTCTATTCTTGTCTATGCGATGATGAATGATACATACATACACAAGGTGACTGTATACTATCATATCCTATTTCTAGGGTGCATGCGATGCATAATAGCAAACATAACTTATGTCTAAGTTTCTATCTCTTGCTTATGTAGTTCTAATTTGACTTTTTCAAGCTTAGATTCTAATCTGACTCTCTCAAGCCTAGATTCTATCTTTAGACTACTCTCTCAAGTATTTCTAAAGGGTGAATAACGCATACATAAGACAAGATGATCGCATAAAGTGAAGATCCTAGGTCATGCTAGCTAAGTAATTCTCAACCCATTTGGAAATTTAGCTACTCAACCCATTTGGAGAGACTGAACAAATGTTGAGATGAGAATTCCATTTTCTATAAATAAAGTCAGAATACAAAACAACAATAGAAAGTAGGGATAAGAAGCTCGATAGCAATGTCTTGCTTCCTATGGCTTTTACACTGTCTTTTTACTCTACTTTGCCCAGAAGAATATCCTTGCTCTCGCAAGTGTTGACCCTCTCTCCTTTTATAGCACTTCCCGACAGTCTTACGAGTTGTCCAGGAATGTCCTCTCGGCGATCGCAATATTCTCAGTTTAACACTTTTAAACATGATTTTCTATATTTTTATCGTCGCATTCCATCATTGTTTTACTTTTTTGCACTGTAATAACGTGCATTTCTGCCCGTTATCATAAGGCTATCAAATTTAAGGAAAACCAAGAGGTGTTCACAAGTGAGAAGACAACCGGGCTGAGTAGAGTAAATTTGAGACTTCAAACTTTCGAGAGGGAATCTCTAGGCCAAACTTCAAGGAAAGATAGTTAAGACATTTTTAAACATTTTCATAGAAGGAAATGTCTTGAGATAAGGTTCGGAATGATGAGTAATCGAAGCTTGAAGTTGAATTTGAAATAGGATTCAACAAGAGATCAAGGGAAACCAGGTGAACTGGGAAGGAAAAGCAATTCTAACAGATCATTGTGAGTTGTTTCTTGTTTTAATCTTTTAGCATATTCTGAATTAATATGCTATTGTTATGAATGAATGCTTATTACCATGAGGTGCACATGGGGTTGGGATAGTCAGGGGGTCAACGAACATAGCTCCTAAGCCCAAGATGAGATCTCACAGGATGGTTAGAGGACCAAAAAGTCTAGTTCCTGAGCCCGTGGGAGGAACCTTGCATGAGATGGTCATAGGGCCGACAGGCCTAGCTTCTGAGCCCATGAGAAAGAGAATTATGTGCATATAAGTTAATGAATGTTTATAGATGTGAAATGTTAACTATCGACCGTGTGTGTAGGTAGGTTTTTGAAAAGCTTCATTCAAGATGGTGGTTTGCATAGTAAACTCATGTTATGGTGTTATAAGTTGAAATAGACTTATAATTATGATTCCACTCATTGAGCTTGAAAAGCTCGTGTTTTATTTTCATATCTTCCTTGCAGGTAGTAAAAGAGTCCAGGTTATAGGAAGTGGTCGAGGTCTGCCACAAGATAGGATAATTACTAGAATAAAAGTTTGTAGTCGGGATGGGGCTACAGTTGTAAAATATAGTTTAAAACTTGTAAACTGGTTTCCTAAAAAAAGTTGTGATTTCATCTATTCCATTAAGTTTTCTGGTGCATTATTAAGTGTTTTAAAGGAAACCAGTAAGAACGAATAGGTGTCATGAAAGAGTGATATTTGTTGTCTTCACGTCTTCTTTTAGGTAAAAGATAAAATTGGGAGGGGGTGTGATAGTTGGTATCAGAGCGTAAGGTTTTGGGAAAGGGTAAATTAGGTTGAAGCATAGTGATACTATAATATGTCTAATATGTGAAATGTTATAGGAATCAAGCCTCGTGGCAGAACACGCAAGCAACCAGTAGGGACTCAAGATGCTACCTTAAAAGCAATGGAGGAAGAACAAGGTTGGTCAAGTCATCCGCAAGTAAAAACAAGAGGTGATGAGCAATTGTTGGGGAAGTTTGCTCGGTATTTGGCAAAAAGTCTAGGAGGGGTGTTAGTAGACCCCGAGAAGCATTTAAGCATTGAACGGTTGAAGGCATTGGAAGCCCCAACCTTTGAGGGAACAATGAACCCAGCAGATGCAGAAGCTTGGTTCGTGACAATAGAAAAATGTTTTATGGTAATGTGATGCCCTGAAGATAGAAAGGTAGCACTAGCTACCTTTCTATTCCAGGAAAGAGCTGAGGTCTTGTGATGGGTATTTGAGAGTAGAAAAAGAGTAAGGCAGGAAATTACTTGGGAGGAATTTGATAAAGCCTTCCATGAACAAGTCTATCCCCATACATTTCACAATACAAAGCGAAATGAATTTCTGGATCTCATGCAAGGCTCATTAACGGTAGTGGAGTATGATAGAAGTATACAGAACTTAGCAAATATGCCACCAGCATAATTCAAGATGAATATGAAAGATGCAGAAGATTCGAAGGGGGTTGCGAGCCAAGATACGAACACACGTAACCGCCAATGTTGATAGACGAGAATTTCCATTGTGGAAATGGCATTACGGGTGGAGGCTAGTCTAGAAGGTCCAACAGAAACAAAACTCAAGGAATGGAGAGAGGGAAGTCAGAAATTCTCCATGGGGGTTTTAAATAAGAAAATAAGTAACACCAATTCCGGGTAGAAAAAGACAAAGATGGAACCTATACAAGAAGAGGTGCACATTTCCAAAGAATCCATAGCGAGTACCCAAAGGCCATGGTGTTCGAACTGTAGGAGGTATCACTTTGGGCGCTGCTATGGAGGAGTGAATGTGTGCTACAATAGCGGAGAAACTGGTCATTACAAACGGAACTACTCTCAGATAGGAGAAGAGGACAGAGGGAAAGGAAAAGCCCTGGAAGCATAGGGAGATGCACACTATTTCTGTTTCTAGATGTTTAATTAAAACTACTTTCTTGTAAATATGTTTTATTTACATTATGATAAATAAAGTATATTTTGAAAATCTGTGTTTGTTTGTTGAAATAATTGCTAGCTAGATACGATGAAGCCAAGAAAAAAATCCTCTCTATGAGAGATGTGGGAAGTACCATCCAGGGGAATGCTTGAAGGAAACAAATAAATGTTATATATGTAGACGAGCAGGGCATAAATGATGGAACTTGAGACATACGTAGTGGAATTAGGACCTAATTACACTCTAATTGCTTTTAATTTAAAGGAAAAAAAAATGCAATTTGAAGGAAAAAAACAGTAATTAACTTACCTTTAAAGCTCCCGAAACCCGCTTTTCCTCGCTGAATGTCGACCCAAACACTTTCGACCACCACTAGAGTTGACCTACTATCCTCTAGACTCAGAACCGAGTTGTAGAACCCGGTGGATGAAGAAAACCGAGAGAGAGAAAGAGATGGAAAAGAAATGGAATTTTGGTTTTGGGTTTTCCTTTCTTTCAGCCCAATTTTGAAAAACTAAAATTGGCAAATTGCTAAAACTTTTTCAACCAAATTGAAAAGCCCAATTTATAGAAAAAAGCCATGCAACAATTACATGAACCAAATCCATAAAAACCCAATACCTATTATCCATTGTCTTTGTGGGCATAATGTCTCCACTATAAGCCAACACCTAGCCCACTATTTTGTTAGTGGAATTATCCAATAAAAGTTTGGATTTTCCCACTAACTATAGTTAAAGGGCAAAATAGTCATTTGGTCATAGTCAAACTTTGACCAAAAAAATCAACATTTTGACTTTTTATGATTTTTTTTGTGTTGACTGATTTTGACCTTCCGAGCATGAATCCGCATTCATTTTCTCAAAATTCAAATCACATTTGAATATAAGGTTGGTCAAAGTTTGACTTTTCAAAGTCAAAAAGTCAACTCTTTGACTTTTTACATCTTTGACCATTTTCATCATTTTCGAGCTTCTGAATATGAACGTTTTCATATTCTTGATATTTAAATCACATTTAAATATGAAAGCTATATCTCTAAACTGAAAAACTCCACCACTATATAACATATACTTGTCGGTTTCTCTCTCTACACCTAATTCGAACAATTCGAATTATTCTATTATACTGTTCTAAGTTTATTCCATATGAGCTAGTAGGGGAACATAATGGACCTATAGATCATGGGCTCCAACGATCCGAGATTAGCTAGCTAAACTCTTTAAACGGAGCTAATCAACATTCGTTAACTAACGAGTCATTCCACTATAGTCCCGTAGTTGCACTCCCCTCACTATAGATATATTTGTGTCCATTTGATATAACCATGATTACTAAGCTAATCCTTCACAGGTTGTTCGTAATCTTGGCTTGGTCATAAAAACCGTTTTACCCCAAGACTACATCTTGTTCCTTAAGTTCCACTGATCCTCTAATGAACAATTGGTTTAAGGTCCAACCTATAAACCGAATCCCTCTCAGGCCAAGGAGTGGGTGGGGCCCATTGTTCAAGACCTGGATTCAGTACTAAAGGGAACAACCTATCTACTATCCCTATAACGGGTAGGAGTAAATTCTGTCTTGCACCCTATGTTCCCAGCTATCCACCCGATCTTACCCCTAAAATGGGAGGCTTATTGGGCTAACGATGATGAGCTGCCCTCATCTATGTAGATCTAGGGATAATTCTGAGTGAACAGGAGTTCATAGTTAGCTCAGAATTAAGATTAAGTTACCTAGGTCATCAAGTAACGAAATAGTCAATTTTATACATAAAACGACATTTAGAACGTAAAAAGTGACTATTTCATGGTTCAGTCTATGCAAACTCTTTACATAGGATGCCTCCACTCACATATTTTTATATGAACGATTCAGGATCACATCGTTTATACTAACTACAAAGTGGGCCGCATCCATAGTATCCCCAGAATAAGGCGCCTAACCTTATTCATATACTATAGACCATTTTGGCTATATATTTGAACTTGATCCACATTTATATTACTACATAAAGTTCAAACTATATTAAATAGCCTCAGGACCTTAGTTTATTGGATTCAAGATTACAATTTCAATAATAGCTTTATCAAAAAACAAAACAGAATATATTTATTAATTTACAAACTACAGGTTTTAGGACATAAAATCCAATGATAAAGGGAAGTAATGCCTAGAGTTTCTCCGTTTCCTCAGCCATCATGAAACAGCACTCGACCCTAGTAAGGATTTTCCCTGCCGTAGATGTCATAAAAGTCATCTAAAGGATCAAGAGAGAAGGGAGGGGTTGTGCCTAAAGTGTGAGCAACCAGGGCATCATTGTAAAGACTGCCCAACAAATAGTTCTGCTAGTGGTTCAGGAGGGAATCGAGGGTGGAAGGACTTTTGGTATTAGAATAGCAGTGGAAAAGAGGTGCCTATAAATAAGCTATACTTAAATAGAATAAAGCTTGTAAATATACTGAAATAAGTAATAAAGTAATGTTTACAGTAATTATCAAATTTTGGGGACGAAATTTTCTTAATGGGGAGGTGATTGTGAAACCCAGATTTCAATTTCCTTACTTAAGCAGGTAATTAAGGAAATTAGCTAAGTGTAAGTTAAATCCTATGTTGAAGAGAAGGTAAAAATTCAAAGTGTTTAAACAGATTTGTTTAGTAACTTTGATATAAGCCTTAACTAGGTGTAGGGATGGTAAAAAGGAAGTAAAAAAGGAACCATGCATTTGGTGTTAGGAAGCATTAACGCATGAGATAAGGCTAAGTGTAGAGGTTAAAAGAAGTTAAGCATTGAAGCCAAGGGCAACCATGCTAGAGATGGTAAGGTTTGAACGCATGTTGGCCGAATCATTGGCAAGAAGCATTGCCAAAGGTTGCTTATACGTTGAGGCTGTGTGAGCGAGAACCAGAGAGCTAAAGCACAAGGCACCGAGCAGACGATGGTATAGCTATGTGCGGGCACTGAGCGATGCACTAGATGATCATGTAGCTACAGGTGGCACTGAACGATGTGAAATAATACGCTAGACGATAGAGCTACACGATAGGTGATAGAACTACATGATCAGTGTAACCGGTAGACGATAAGCGTAGAAGCTAAACAATAGTGCTAGATGATAAGCTTAGATGCTAGGCGATGCGTTAGGTACGGGTGCTGGTCGATAGAAGCAAGCGCTAAACGATGATGCTACACGATGAGCATGAACGCTACACGATAGGTAGAGCACTAGACGATGGGCATTGTGTGATACACGCAGACGCTGGGCGATGGCATTACACGATAAGCAGATGTGTTAGACGATGGGCGAGATGTGTTAGACGATAGGCATCAGCGCTACTCGATGAAGCTAAACATAGGCGCAGAAGCTATGCGTTATGCAATGAGCGTTAGCGAGATCGTTATCAGCGAGAGATACGCGATATGGAGATCGTTGAGAGCGAGATCGCTGAGAGTGATATGTCACTAAACAATTGAGCTATGCGTTAGGGAATAAGTGCTATGCGATGGGACACAGGAACTAGACAATTGGCAACAACAAGAGGGCTGAATGTTAAGTGACAATGAGAGATTAGCTAAATAATAAGCTATACGATGAGGCGTAAATGCTATACGATGGTCAAGCGTGATACGATGTACTACACGACAAGGATTTGAGAGCTGTGGGATGGAAATATTAACTAGACATATAGCGATCAAAGGAAATGCCTGAAGATCATGCAAATTGAGTTGGGAAAAGGAGAAAACATGAAAATCGGTTAAGTTAAGCTGAAAGAAGAGGAAGGAGACACTTCAAATAGGAGGTGGCAAGGTTGGGCGTTGGCAGATTTAAAAGAGAATGCCTGGATATGCTTCAAGGAGGAGGTGTCAAGATTAAGATAAACGTCTATAAATAGAGCAAGAGGCTTCATTTCAATCCACAAAAAACATTTCCATTATGAGAGATCACTTGAAAAGGAGTAATTAAGAGTAAATAAGAGAAATCCGTGCATTGAACGGAGGAAAAGCAATGCTGATCTAATCGTTGAGCAAAACAGTGGTGTTAGGTAGTGCAGATTGTACGGACAGACGACTATGTCAATTTCAAACGAGGAATTATTCAAAACTACTCGTGCAAATCAGGTGAATCTTGGACCAAAAGCTTTTAAATTGAGTATAGTTTTGGTATGAGGGCTACTATGAGGAAATTTTAACGCTAAGGCTGTTAAATTTAAGGAAAACCGAGAGGTGTTCACAAGTGAGAAGACAACCGGGCTGAGTAGAGTAGACTTGAGACTCTAAACTTTCAAGAGGGAATCTCAGGGCCAAACTTTAAGGTTAAGACATTTTTTAAACATTTTTGTAGAAGGAAAGGTCTTGAGATAAGGTCCAGAATGATGAGTAATATAAGCTTGAATTTGAATCTGAAATAGGATTCAACAGGTGAACAAGGGAAACCAGGTGAATTGGGAAGGAAAAGAAATTCCAAAAGATCACTGTGAGTCGTTTCTTGTTTTAATCTTTTAGCATATTCTGAATTAATATTCTATTTTTATGAATGAATGCTTGTTACCATGAGGAGAGCTTGGGGTTGGGATTGTCAGGGGGTAAACGAATCTACCTCCTGAGCCTACGATGAGATCTCACAGGATGGTCAGGGGACCGAGAAGTCTAGTTCCTGAGCCTATGGGAGGAACCTTGTATGGGATGGTCAGAGGGCCGACGGGCATAGCTTCTGAGCCCATGAGAGGGAGAATTATGTGCACATAAGTTGATGAATGTTTATAGATGTGTAATGTTAACAATCTACTGTGTGTGTAGGTAGGTTTGTGAAAAGCTTCATTCAAAATGGAGGTTTGCGTAGTAACCTCATGTAATGGTGTTATAAGTTGAAATAGACTTATAATTATGATTCCACTCATTGAGCTTCAAATGCTCATGTTTTATTTTCATGTTTTCCTTGTAGGTAGCAGAAGAGTCCAGGTTGCAGGAAGTGGTCGAGGTCTGCCATAAGATAGAATAATTACTAGAATAAAAGATTGTAGTGGGGATGGGGCTATGGTTGTAAAATATAGTTTAAAACTTTTAAACTTGTTTCCTAAACAAAGTTTTGATTTCATTTATTCCATTAAGTTTTCCATTGCATTATCAAGTTTTTTTTAAAGGAAACTAGTAAGAATGGGCAATAGGTGTCATGAAAGATTGATATTTGTTGTCTTCTTGCCTCCTCTTAGGTAAGAGACGAAATCTAGGAGAGAGGTGTGACATAATCTCCCTTTATAACACCATTAAATGAAGAGATTGATACTTCAAACAATAACCATATAACTCGATCGTAATCTTGTATAAGTTATGAACTCTTGTTCTTGAGAGTCGTTCTTTGATTTGTATGGGTGAGAGTGTCGTAGTTGTCAACTCAATATGGCTACCATTTTGAGACGATACCGAGTGTTAAGCTGGGAACATAACTTCACAAAGGGGTAAAACGGAATTTTGACCCAACTGTAATTACTAACAATCTGTGAAGCGTTGACTTACGTCAAATGGTTAATTCAATGGACAAAAATATTGTACAGTTCATAAGAGCGCAGGTATGGCTCTTTAGTGGTATGCCCCATAGTTAATGAAGGTTGATTAATATATTAAAGAGTAATTAATTAATCTCGAATCATTGAAGCTTATAACTGTAGGTCCATAAGGTCCATTTGCTACCTCACAATGGAATAAAAAGAAAATTAAGTGTTGAAAGAATTTGAAATGTTCAAAGTGATTAAGGGAATTACCTGTATATGATACACTATAATATAAAGTTAATTTTGAATTAGATTAAAATTCAAACTTTATAATATGAGAGAATTAATATTTGAATATGAATTAATATGAAATACCAAATTAATATGAATTGAATTTATATTAAAACCATAGCTTAAGAGAGAATATATATATTAGAATATGATTCATACATACATTAAATTAAATATATGATATTAAATTTAATTTAATTAATTAAATAAGTTATATTTAATTAATAAATATATTATTAAATTTTATTAATATAATATATTTTTATTAATTATTTATTAATTAATTGAAAAGAAAATAACTCCCCTGCTTGTGAGATGGGGGGAGCGATAACTCTCCCCACATTGTTTATCCTAGATGAAATATCTCAACTTTAAGAAGGTAATTGCATTTATTTAGAGAGCTCTCTTAGAAGAATTCTGACTCGCCCTGTCTCTTAAAAAAAGAAAAAAGAAAAGAAAATATCTCTGCAAAAAGAAAAACTATCACAGCCCACCCCGAGCCCACCTCCTGGGCCCGAGGGGAGGCATGAGGGGTTGCAGATACCACCATTTTGTGATACTTATTATCCATCTGAATCTCTTTACTCTCAATAAATTTTATGTCAAGGAGATAAATAACAATTGATTGAGTAGGCTCATTTTATAACAACAATGTAACGTTTATACAACTCCGAGAATTAATTACAATGTTTACAACAACAACTCTCAGAACCATGAAAGCGTGACTGTGGCTTATGGCAGACCTTGACCTTAGTAGCACACTGGAACTCCTCACCTTTCGCTACCTTGGAAGAAAAACATGAAAGAAAAGTATGAGCTTCACAAAGCTCAGTGAGTGGTAAGCAACTTCTAGAGTCTATTTCAACTCATCAATAACAAGCATATCATAAAAACAAGATTAATACTCAAACCTCAGTCTTGAATGAGTCTGATCTCAAACTCTACCTACACACATGGTTGATAATTAACATTTTACATCTATAAACATTCATTAACCTATGTGCACATAGTTCTCCCTTTCATGGGCTCAGAAGCTAGGCCTGTTGGCCCTCTGACCATCCCATGCAAGGTTCCTCCCATCGGCTCAGGAACTAGACCCCTCGGCCCCTGACCATCCCGTGAGGTTCCACTCAGGGCTCCGGAACTAGGTCTGTTGACCCCCTGACCATCTCGATCATATACTCATTTTCATGCTATTTACTCATTCATAACATAAACATTTACATATACTCTTAACATATGCTTTAAGTCTTGCAGGAAATAACCACTCACCTTGGTAAGGATAGGAACCTTTCTTTCTAAAAGTTCCTTGATCACCTCGGGCTCTCTTTTGAACCCTAAGATTCAGATTCAACTTAAAGCTCATATTACTCATAGTTTTAAGCCTTATCTCGAGATACTTCCATCTACAAACATGCTCTAGACTGGCTCAAGCTTACCCGACAGCTCGACCCTTCTGCCTTTTCTTCACTCTACAACCTGATTCCTTGGAGATTCTTTGCCAGTAGCCCTACCCTGAAAACTAGAATCTCAGAGCTTTCTGGTGGCTTTAGAATCACTCCATACGCAAGAGTATTCTGGGGGACATTCTCATCCTAAGTTGATGCTACTTCCAGACTTCACTATTTGACTTCATGATCAACACATGGTCATCTCCGAAACTTCTCTTAAACACTCTTCTTATTATAATTCAGAGAATTTCGAGTTATATACTAAAGAGACCTCTTGTGGTGGTATTTATAGGCTAAAGGAAATGATCCTTCTCATCTTTTAAGTCTTCCAATGCATGACACCTCCTACTCTTGAAGTGTTTGCACCATGTTTTGCCACCACCTACTCCCTTGACATTCACCTACTCTCATGCCACACACACCTACTTGTGTTATCTTCCTCATGCATAAGACTTCCTTTGCATGAAACTTTGATGTGTAAAATTATGATGCGATGGTGTGAATATGCGATGAACATGCAAGCTTTCCTAACAAAGCCCAAGTATAAGCCTTCTTACGTTTTCTAGTAAGTCCAGGGTCGAACACAAGGACTACTAAGTAGATATGCGACAGACTCTTTGATTCTATTGCGGTGGTAAAAATAAATGAAGTGGCTAGTGTTTTGATTGAGATTTTTCCTATGCGATGGAGTTGAACGCATAGTGATGAAAGCGTAGAGTTACAATGAGTATGCGATGAAGGGGTTGAGAAGGGGTTTAGCTAACATTTTCTAAGACTGTGTACAAGTTAATCGATCATGCTACACACAAGTACTACATTTCTCAATGCAGAATGCCACAATTCTCATTTATAGTACGCATATGATGTATATGCGAAAATGTCGATAGAACTTATTTCTAAGTTTCTATTCTTGCTTATGAGATCTAATCTAACTCTCTCAAGCCTAGATTCTATCCTTAGAATACTCTCTCAAGTATTTCCAAATGATGAATGACGCACACATAAGACAAGGTGACCGCATACCACCAATCCTATTTCTAGGGTGCATGCGATGTGTAAATAGCAGATAGAACTTATGTCTAAATTTCTATTCTTGCTTATGCGATCTAATCTGACTCTCTCATGCATGGTATGGAGAGATTGAACATAGATTGAAATGAAGTTTCCATTTTCTGCAAATAAAGTACTAAATACAAAATAACAGATGGATTTGAGAGATAACAAGCCTGGTAAGCAATGTCTTGCTTCCCGTGGCCTTTTACACTGCTCTTTATCATTTCAACTCTGTTCTAGTTGTGGATTCTTGCTCTCGAAAGGGTTGGCCCTCTCTCCTTTGTATTGCTTTCCGACAGTCTCTCGATCTGTTCGGGGGCAATTTCTCTTGGCTCTTCCTCGTCTCCTTACTTTCTTCGTCCTCTATGTATATGTATAAGTATGTGCGGGAATCGACTAACTAACCTCCCTTCTCTTTGGTGGCCTTCAATATTTATAGATTTCAAGGTGAAGCAGCTTTTCTTACAAATGATTGCAATGATGAGTGGCATTAATTTCCCTACTTTGTTGCTCCGTTTAAAAGTCATCGAAAGTTCAATGTACTTGCTACAGTGTGGCTTTTAACGGCTTGCCAACTAAATTTGGAATCAACCATTATCAGCTTTACGTCCCATCACGATTTATTATTCTATCGCTTTGATGCGAGGTCTTTATGCGATCACCTTTTCAAGAAAACTTCTCACGATCGCATGACTTATGATCGCAACTTCAAGTGCGCTGACACATTGTGCCTTTGGATCGCAATTTCATATGTGCCATCGCATTGTACCTGCACAAACTAGGTAAATTAACTGTTTTTATGCGATGAGCGCTCGCGATCACAATTCCTTTTAGTTCGACACTTTTAGACATGATATTGCCTATTTTGCCACCACTTTCTCTTATTTTTTTACTTATTTGAGCTGTAATAACTTGTATTTCTACTAGTTATCAAACTTCATTAGTTCAACTCTTTCTAACTCAAGTCTAACCACCTTTCTGTATATCCATTTGTCCAGATGAGCTCATCAGCCTTGCGTAATGCAAGCTTCAGCATCGCTCCATCGTTTAGTCCATCATGCAGCTCTTGCATATCATCGCTTAGCTCTATCGTTTAGTGAATCTCTCGTTGTAATCGTTAAGTGTCTGCATCCATCACATAGCACCAATGTTCCATCGTGTAGCTTAATCGTTTAGTAAACATCCTGTTCTCAACGATCTCGCGTATAACCTATCGCTTAGCTGCCATGCCCATCGTTTAGCTCCATCATGTAGCACTGACACCTCCTCGTCTATCGCATCCGCTCATCACATAGAGTCATCGCCCAGCCCCTGTCTCTATCACACAATGCCCATCATTTAGCATTCTGCCTATTGTGTAGCGCCACCGTGTAGTCTATCACTGTCAACCCCATACTCTATTTTACCTACAAAAATGAGTAACAAGCATTTTAAGTAAAATTATGAAAGGTGGTAAAGAAAGTAGGAAGATGGAGGAAGAAAATTCTAAGTGTTAGAAATACTTAGTTGGGTGAGTTTTAGATAATATAACAAGTGAAAATTGGCTAAGTATGGAAGCAAAGTGTAAGCATGCGTTGATGGAGAAGTGTGGATGCATGAGGTTGCGTGTGTAGCAACCAAGGCTTGTAGAGGCTAAGTGTTGAAGGCAAGGATAAACTATGCATTGGTACTAAGGATGAACGCATGAGTTGAAAGGCATGATGCATTGATAAGGCATGCAGTAGGCTATGTCGTGAGAGGTTGGCAAAGCGTGTGGTAGCCTCAAGTTGCACGGACATAGGCGCTGGGCGTTGGAGTTGTGCTCGTTGGTTGATCGGGTAGTAAAAAGAGCAATGCTACGCGATGGTATGCGGCAATGCTACCTGATGGTGTGCGACAATGCTACCCGATGGTATGCGGCAATGCTACCCGATGGTATGTGGCAATGCTACCTGATGGTGTGCGGTAATGCTACTTGATGGTGCTATTCGGTAGCAGACTAGACGACAAGCTAGGCGATGACACAAACCATGGTGGACGCATGGTGAAACGTCTTGCGTTACTAAGGCTTAACGCATGGTTGATATGATGAGACAGCTATGCATGGGCTAGGACATACGTTGGCTTAGAAGTATGCAACCAAAGGAGGGACGCAATAGCCTCTAAGTGAGCTATGCGTTAGCTAGATTGAGCGATGCATTGAGAAGAAGGTATGCGGCCATGTGGTTGCAAGCGTTGGCTGGGGAGCTGACCCTTGCATTGATAACCAAGAGGGAAAGATCATCTTGGTGATTGATCAGCTAAGCAAGTTGTCATACTTAGGTTTGATATTATCCTTTAAGGATGAGGTGGCAGCTCGATGTTAAAAGGAGAACATGCAGCTGTTAGTTTAAAAAGAGAAGCTCGACTTCAAGAAGGGGTTGGGAGAAATTCGCTCGGGAAAATGAAGTAATTTCAGAGCCATTCAAACCCTGAGTATATCTAGTTGCTAAGGTTGAAATGCCGAAGGGAGATTCTAGTGGAATCGAGCTGGAGTATGAATAATCCAACTGGAGGTCGAATTCTCAGGTAAGTTGGGTCAGTCTTTATGATCTGAGGATTTTGGCACAACCACGAGGAATTCTAAGCTGAAATTTTAAGTTAAGCTTGCTAAGAAATTTTAGAGAATGTTTATAGAAGGAAATTTCTTGAGAAAAGGCCTGGAAAATTAGTTATTAAAGTTGTAAGTTAAATCTGGAATCTTGAACAAGCAAGCAGCTGCTTGGGTTGAACAAGCAAGCAGCTTTAAGGGCCTGACGATGATGTTGAGCGCATGCATTGGAGGTTGCATTGGCGCAAGGGCGTACTGAGAAGCATTAAACTATGCAATGCATATTGAAGCCGTAAGCGCAAGGTTACGTTGGAGTTTATGGGCGCAACCAGACGAACGCATGGGGCATGCGTTGATGTGCCACAAGATGGGCGCATGAGCTGAATGATGGGTCGAACCAGATGAACGTATGAGGCATGCGTTGATGTGCCACAGGATGGGTGAAACCAGATGAATGCATGGGGCATGCGTTGATGTGCTACAAGACGGGCACATGAGCTAAACGATAGGCTCAAATGTTGCTATGCGATGGGCCATGCGATGGGCAATAGGCGTGAGCTGAATGCTTGATCACATAGGAGGCTTGAATGCCTAATGCAAGGCATGGACGCATGGTAATGAAGTTGCTGCCTGGTCAAGTTAAGGCCTAAGAATTTGGCTAAGTGTTCAACGCATAGTAAGCATATACATGAAGAGGATTGCCAAAGACTATGAGTGACTCTAAATGTTTTAAATGTTTTAAGTAAATTGCTATGAATGTTTAGCAATGCATGTTCACTGAAAGCTATTTATGTCAACTATTCTCAAATAGTTACCAAGCAATGCATTACACATTAATGTTATACTTATGCTATGCTTTTCAATGACCATGAGGATGCACTAATAGAGAATGTTTTTGGGCAACTAAGTCATTAAGAGATAAGAATATGTAAGTTGAGTACGAATAGCTCAGTATTGAAGTACACGGAGAAGGTACTGAAGCTCAGTCTTAGAAATTGAATAGCTTAGTACTGAAGTACACGAAGAAAGTACTGATGCTTTGTCTTAGAATGTGAATAGCTCAGTACTGAAGTACACGGAGAAGGTACCGAAGCTTTGTCTTAGAATGTGAATAGCTCGATACTAAAGTACATGAAGAAGGTATCCGAGCAACTCGATACTGAAGTACGTGAAGAAGGTATCTGAGCAGTAGTACCCAAGGTATGACGGTAGTTAATCTAGAATTACATGAATGAAAGAAAAGTTGTTATTGGTAGTGACAAGATCACTCCACATTAGCTATGGATTGCCGTTGAGGAATTAAGTAAAGGTTCTCTCTCAACTAAGGATGCAAGTTATGATTATAGGAAGTGAACAAAAAGGGTTCCTTCCCAATTAAGTAGTAATGCGGTAGAGAATGATAGGGAGTGAGCAAACGGGCCACTCTAGACAAATAGACTAAGGCATAGTCTAGCAAAGTAAGAAAAGTACTATGTGATGTTGATGATGACATGAATAATAGTTGCCAAGTTTATGTTTTCAGTGAAAGCTTACAGTTTTAATATGAACATTATGCTTTAAATGTTAGTCACTCACTGGGCTTGTAGCTCATGTTTTCAAATGTTTTCCTTCCAGGTAGCAGTCAATTCTCAAAAGACTTCTCTGCTGCTACTCTGCCACTTAAAGAGTCAGGTTGAAGGAAGATTAATTGAAGACTTATATTAGTTAGTACACATGTGTCTGTCAGATAGGGACTAGTATCCTGGATGGGACTCATTAACTTGTAATATTCATGTATGAAATGCTATAAAACCCTATAATGTAAATATGTTAAGTTATGAATTAATTGTTCGTATATTGATGAAATGTACATATTCAGTGTTTGAGCAAAATTTAACAGGTTAGATAGGCAGTAAGTGCCAGCAAAAGGGTTGGTAACTACTGCAGTCACCACTCCGTCCAGGTTAAGAGGGTAATTTGGAGCGGGGTGTGACAAGTGCCCAGCGACTGCGCATCGTCTAGCATCTACGCTCATCGTCTAGCGCCCACTTAGCGCCTAACGATATCGTGTAGTGTTATCGCGTAGCGCTATCGTTTAGTTTTTACACTTATCATCTAACGCTCGCACTGATCGTTTAGTGTCTTTTCCTATCATATAGTTCTATTGTGTAGCACATCGCTTCACATTGTTTAACACCGTGCACAGTTACACGATCGCCTAGCCCATTGCTCAATGCCACCGAAAGCTATACGATTACCTACCAACGCCTTACGCTCAAGCTTCTCTTGCTCTTTCCACTCTCGCTCATGCAGCCTCAATGCATGAGCAACTTTAGGCAATGCCTCTTGCCAATGCTTCGGCCAACATGCATCCTACCTCACAAACTCATGGTTGCCTGTGGCTTCAATGCTCAATCTCTTTTAAACCTCTACTTACTTAACCTCATCTCATGCGTTAATGTTTTCTAACACGCAACGCATGGTTCCTTTTGGCTTCACACTTAGCCAATTTTTAGAAATTTCCTTCTCTTCAACATAGAGTTTAACTTTCACTTAGTTAATTCTCTTAATTACCTACTTAAGTAGGGAAATTGAAATATGGGTTTTACAAAAACAGAGAAAAGTTCTTCATGTTTTCTCCTCATCCTTTCATAAAGGATCCCACTATCCCCATTGTTCCAAGAGAATAGTAGAAAAGATCATATTGGTGGTGTCTAAATCAAATTGGTTTGTGTCGACGTGTTTTCAAGATTGAGTGAAGTTTTCTAGAAGAGTTATTTAAAAGATATTTCAATTTCGACTCTTATCTTTCCTGTTAAACTTGTTTAAACCCGTGTTGATTTTTTGCTACATAAAATTCTTGTAACAAAATTAGACAAAAATGATAATACGCTTCCGTAAAAGGAATTCAATTCCTTCAACCTTATCATGGTAACAATATGTATGCGGCTAACTTTGTAAGTATTACAAATGTTAAAGTTTTACAAATAATGTGATCCAAATTGTTTGTGTGGAGATATGAAAGTTGGGGTATCCTATACAATGAGATTGTATAAGACCAAACCCCAAAATACTTAATCTCTCTTTGTAATGCCATCGACTTAAGACATTAATATTTCATAGGATAACCATGTGTAACTTGATCTCAATTCTAATTGAGTTATAAACTCCTGCCTGTGAGGGCTTGCATTTGATTTGTATGGATGAGAGTGTCGTAGTTGGCAACTCAATAAGCCTACTAGTTTGGGAATGAGGCCGAATGGAGAGCTAGAAACATAGCTAAACAAGATGGAATCAACTCCTTCTCGCCTTTTTTTGGGATTTGTGCCCTAAAGCCTCCTAATTTGTTACTTGATTATTCTAATTACTAATTATGCAATATTAATTTATCCATTAACCGAAAAAATCTACTGGTGGTTCAGTTCAAAAAATAACCTAAGAGTCTATAGTATATGGATAAGGTTAGGTGCCTTATCCTTGTGAAACTATGAATATGATCCATTTTGTAATAGTTACGAATAGTTTGATCCAAACCGTTCATGTGAAGACATGTGAGTGGGGGTATCCTATACAAAGAGTTTGTATAAGACCGGACCACAAAAGATTTAATCTCTCTGTAAATCCATTAATTTATGAGATTAATATTTCATAAGATGATCATGTGTGACTCGATCTTAATCCTGAGTGATTTAGGAACTCCTATCTGTGAGGTCGGCCTTTTGATTTGCATGGGTGAGAGTGGCCCAAGTTGCTGACTCAATAGGCCTACCATTTTGAGGACTTGACTAAATAGAGAGATGGGAACATAACTTTATAAGATGGAATTCACTCATTCCTTTATAGGGTAAGTAGATGAGTAGTTCCCTTAAGTGCTAATTTTAGGTCTTGAACAGAGGGATCCCACCCTCCCATTGGCTTGAGAGGGGCCTAGTTTATTATTGGATTATAAAAAAAATTTCATTAAAGGAATCAAGTGGACATAAGGAAAAGATGTAAGTACAAGGGTATATTGGACATTTTGACTCAGGTGTAATTATGAATAACTATTGAAGGATCAACTTGCTTATATTGATTATATCCATGGACAAAACTTGTCTTATAATAAGAGTTAATATGGTTTGCCCTGTAGTTAATGAATGGAGGTTAATTTAATTAAAGAGTTTACTAATTAATCTAGGATCACTGGAGCATATAGTCTGTAGGTTCATAAAGTCCCCTTTCTAACTCACCATGAACCAACAAGGGTCAATTATGGTTGAAAAAAGAATTTGAAAATTTTGAAGTGTTTAAATTCTTTAAAGAAAATATTAATTGTATTGGATACAATTAATTGCACGATTTATTATATAGTTTATTTGAATGAGATTCAAATTATAACTTTATAATATGGAGAATTAATTTACTTGAACATGATTCAAATAATGAATTATTTATTTGGATGAGATCCATATAAATAGATAAATTGTTTAATTTGAATAAGATTTTTATTAAATAGATGGTGTTAGAATTAATTAATTTAGATATGATTCAAATTAGAGATGTCCAATTTTTCCACAAGGACGGGGCCAGCAGGGCGGGATTTCCTGCTTAGGTGGGGAATGGGGGGAAAAATTCCCCGCGAAAAACAGAGATGGGGATGGGGAATGCATTTCCCATCCCCACCCCCGCCTCCGCCCCGTTCCACGTTCCCCGTTCCCTGTCCTCGCTTCGATTAGCTTCTACATATTTATTTAGTATAATTATCTAATGTTATGTTATTAGTATTATTATATAAATATTACATTATTTGATTATTTATTTCGAAAGATAATGAACATGTTTAAATTGATATTTAAATTTAGATTATATATGTGAATAATTTGATTTATATTTATTTTTTTTCTACTAAAAAAATAATGATCTATTTTAGGTCAACATTTTAGTAATTTATCCTTAAATTCAAATTGTCATGTAAAACTGACCATAATAAATAATTTATTGATAAAGTTAATTATTTAATTAAAATTTGTTCACATTAGTGATTTAAATTAATTGGCTTTTTAGAAAAAAAAAAGGTAACGGGGAAAAATTCCCTGCAGGGAATCCCCACTCGATTCCTGTGGGGAATTTCATAGGGACGGGAATGAAATGAAGTGGGGAATTGCATCCTCGGCCCCACCCCACCCTACCTTTTGGACATCTCTAATTCAAATAGTTAATTAATTATTTTGAACGAGATTCAAATTAAAGAGAATCTTGCAGAGAATAAATATTTAAATATTATTTAAATATTTTAAACCATTTAATATGAAATATTATTTGGATAAATTTTCTTAATACCAAATAATATTAACTATTTAATTTAAAAGCTGCTTGATGTTAATTTGGAGCTATTTGGAGTGATATCTAGCACCTAAGGCTTCAAAGGAGCGAAATAGATGAAAATTTCTAGTAGGTGCCATGGTGAATGCAAAATTCTAGTAGGCATATCACGAATAGAGCACTGCAGTGCTCTAGATTTTCATGGAAGAGGCACCTGTGTTGAGTGCCGCAATGCTCTGGATATTCATGGAAGAGGTGCATGTGTTGAATGCCGTAGTGCCACCCCAACGCTGTGAGAATGCGCTTCAGTAGAGAGCATAGTGCCACTACGCTGCCCCTCGGCGACACAACACCACTGTTGTCACACCCCGCCCCAAGCCTTCTTTCTGAGCTTGAGGAGAGACGGGAGGGATCATAGATACCACCCTCTTGTGATACCTACTGCCCAACTTTAACCTCTTTACTCTCAGTAAACTTTAAATCAAGGAGATAAACATAACTGATTGATTAGGCCCATTTTATTACATCAGAGTATGTTTATACAACTCCAAGACTTAACTACAAAGTTTACATCAACAACTCTTAAAAGCTCGGAAGTGTGATTGTGGCTTGTAGCAGACCTTGACCCTAGCAGCACACTGGAACTTGATAACTTGTAGAAATACAAGTTATTTATGCTGCCTTATCTAGTTATTGCGGCCAAAAGAGAAGGACTATGCGATTGTATGAAAATTAGCTCAGAAATACAATAATTATGAATTATTGCAATTACACCCACTAATATCATCAAGATGGTAGAAGAGGACATTTCTATTCTATTTTGCAGGACTAAGTCACCGCTTGCGAACTCAACGAGAAACTAAATAACGCATCAACATAAATCACAATGCGATCAACGCAATGACCGACAGTCGATCAAGAGCTGAATTTCAACCGCATGCAGTAATAAAAACAACACCGCATGCGAGCACCCGATCTAAAGATGTAGTCAACCAAATGCGGAGGATTGCGACACGTGTGCAACTAACCCCGGTCTGATTGCATAACCCCACCATCTTCGTTTCCATAAAGTTTAAGCCAAGAGTTCACCCCCCCATTTCAATATACTTGATACGAAGGCAAATTTGCTAGATTACTGAGTGAATACTGATCAGAAGATATTCTCGAGAGGTAAGTCTCAGTGCTATTATGCCAGATAAAGCTCTATACTCATGATCCATCCACGCCGGCATCCCCATAGAACGTTGGCGCTTAAGTATTTCATCTTCTTTAACTGTATCAGACGTTGAACAGAAATATTTAATGATCGATTACTACACGAGCTCATAAGTCAAGTATTTGTCTACGAACTTTAGAGATAGGGGCGACCTCGTCTACTAGACTAGACATCGACTTTTTAGGCCGACCTACAAGTCATGAGTAGCGAAACCAAGTATAAAGACGAGCAACCCAACTAGTAATAGCAAACGACCTACTTATAGCCTCTTTTTCCCCTTACTTACTCCCCTTCCCTGTCTATTTCCGTTCCCCCATTAATCATTTTCTTCATGAATTTTTCTTAATCCCTTGGTAATTAATATGGATTAAACAAGTAACTTAATTTGTGCTAAAGAGATAAATGCGTTTGGCTAAGGCGTGCTAGACGACATCTTCACCTACGAGAGTAGAAGTGAAGATGTCATTCTGATCAGTCAAGAGAAGGTTAGAAGAATGCGTTAACTAAAGCGAGAAGTACTTCCAGAAATGGAAGCAACCTTGCGTTCATTACGTTCGTCCCTGTTTCACCACAGAGATGTGGGAACGCAGCCGATCATCGAGAGATGTACGCTAAGGGAAAAGCGGAACCGCAATCATATCATTAACGCAATTAAGGAACTTACGTTGTTTATATTAGTTATCTTTTCTTTTCTGCTTCACACATAAGACTTGCCACCACATCACACGATCTTTATATAATCTTCACAGTCAGCCTTAACCTCTGTATCTTGTATCATGAAACCTGTATCTTGTATCATCGTAGCTTAGGTTTACTTTATTGCAATTTATTTTATTAACGCATCTTTACCGCTTTACCTTACTTTATCGCATGTTTAATTAATTGTACACTAAATATTTTATAAATTGGAAAAAACCCATGGTCGCATGTATCACAAATATAACTCATTAACCTCAAACAGTCCCTGTGTTCGACCTCGGATCTCACCGAGAAACTTGCGGTGGAATTATACTTGGTTCCAATGTAAGGAAACTTGTGACAATGGACACCATATTACAAGAACAGTTATCATTAACGCATATCTAGAAGTAGTATCACATGGACTTAGATCTTGCGTGCATCATTGTATACCATCTTAATCATATCGCGTTATACGTCAACAGAACTCCTCACCTTTTGCTACCTGGGAAGAAAACATGAAAGAAAAGGATGAGCTTCACAAAGCTCTGTGAGTGGTAAGCAACTTCTAGAGTCTATTTCAACTCATAAATAACAAGAACAACATATATACAAGGTTAATACTCAAACCTCAACTTTGAATGAGTCTAATTTCTACCTACGCACGGTAGATAGTTACTGATACTAATCATAAACGCCTACTCTCTTGCATTCCCTCTGTTCCCTATGTCCTCTATGTACACATAGCTCTTCGTTTATGGGCTCAGAAGCTAGGCCTGCCGGCCCTTTGACCATCCCACAGAAGGCTCCTCTCACAGGCCCAGGAAATAGACGTCTCAGTCCCCTGACCATCCTGTGAGGTTCTACTCGGGGCTCAGAAACTAGGTCTATTGAGCCCCTGACCATCCCGATCACACAATCTCATTTCTCATACTTTTTACTCATTTATAACATAAGAATATACTCTAAAACATATGCTTAAGACTTAAAGGAAAGTACCAATCACCTTGGTAAAGTAGGAATCTTCCTCTATAGAAATTCCTTCGTCTTCACGGGCTCCTCTTTTGAACCCTAAATTCTATATTCAACTTAAAGCTCAGATTACTCACAGTTGTAAGCCTTATCTTCGCGATACTTCCTCCTACAAATATGTTCTACGATGTCTCAGGAAGTTTACCTTAAAATCTTAGCTAAGAACTTTTCGTGGTTTGGCTGGAATCATCAAAACATCAAGACTGGCCCAAGCTTACATGATAGCTCGACCCTTCTATGTTTTCCTCCCTCTCCAACTCGATTCCTTAGAGCTTCTTCTCTGGAAGCCTACCTTGAAAACTAGACTCTCCGAGCTTTAATGTGGATTTAAAATCACTCAAAATGCACGAGTATTCTGGGAGAACTTCTTGTCCCAATTTGATGCTATTTCCAGACTCCACTGTGCGACAGCATATACTCCTCTTGAAACTTCATGACCAACGCATGACCTTCATGATCAATGAATAGTCTTCTCCAAAACTACCTTCTAACACTCTCCCTTACGTTCTTTGAAGAGGATTTGGCTTATGAATTGAAGATACATCTTGTTGTTGTATTTATAGGCTTAAAAAAATGATCATTCTCACCTTTACTAAGCCTCAACGCAAAGGATAATCCCATTCGCATATCAAAGGATAATCCTTCTCACCTTTGAAGAGGATTTGGATTATGAATTGAAGATACATCTTGTGGTTGTATTTATAGACTACTCTCATCGTTTATAGATCAAAGGATAAGCTCGAACAAACACGAGTTCATAGTTAGCTCAGGATTAAGATCGAGTTAACCTAGGTTATTTGATAAATGAAATTGTCAATTTTAACAGTAAACGTTCGTTATAAAGAAAAGTGACTATTTTCGTGGTCTAGTCTATATGCAAACTCATTTCATAGGATACCCCACTCACATGACTCAACATAAATGATCTGTGGATCACATCGTTTGTAGCACTTTACAACTTCTCGTAACAACTACAGAGTGGGCCGCATCCAATAATGTTACCAAGATGAGATACCCAAATTCATCCATATACTTATTAGACCATTTAAGCTATATATTGTTAACTTGATCCTATTTATGTCACTACATAAAGTTATAGTATTCAGACTATAGCCAAGGATATGTTATTGGATTTTCATAATAAGATGCTAAATCAACAAGTTATTATTATTGATAAATATAATGTTTAACACGAACTGTGAGTTCTAGGACATTCCCAACAATCTTCCACTTGGACTAAAACTTCAGTGAGAACAAATATATATAATATAATATTGAGAAACATAATGGGAAAAATACAATAAACTAGGGCATCTCTAATACCGTAGACATTCTCCCACTTGCCCTAGATTACACTACTCGGAGTCCCAATCCAACTAGGTGGCCCTCGAATACTTTAGCCGAGAGGACCTTTGTGAATGGATCAACAAGGTTGTCTTAAGAGGCAATCTTTGTGATGATCACATCTCCTCTCTACACTATCTTAGGGATGAAAGGGTACTTTCTTTCAATGTGTTTTCCATGTTCGTGACCCTTGGGTTCCTTTGAGTTGGCAACAACACCACTATTGTCACAATAGAGTGTGATAGGCAGGTGCATACTTCCAAATCAGCCAAGAATTTCCATAGCCATACTGCTTCTTTAGCAACATCAGATGTAGCCACGTATTCCGATTCCATTGTGGAGTCAACAATACAACTTTGCTTAATGTTTCTCCAAACTGTAGCTCCTCCGTTAAGAGTGAAAACTGATTCTGAGGTAGATTTCCTGGAATCTATGTCAATCTGAAAATTAGCATTAATGTATCATATAAGGATCAAATCCTTAGGTCCATACATAAGCATATAGTCCCTCGTTCTCCTTAGATACTTGAGGATGTTTTTTACAGCGGTCCAATGACCGTGTTCTGGATTGGATTGGAACCTTCTTACGATTTCAACTGTAAAACATATGTTAGGGCGTATACAGAACATAGCGTACATCAAACTCCCAACTGCAGATGCTTGAATTCTGTTCATCCCTCAACTTCTTGAAGTGTCTTAGGACATTGTTCCTTTGACAAATGAATTCCATGCCTAAAAGGTAATAAACCTTTCTTGGAATTTTGCATATTATACCTTGACAACATCTTGTCGATATAAGATATCTGAGATAGTGCCAATGTTCTATTCTTTCAGTTCCAAGAGATCTGTATTCCTAGAACATATTGAGCATCACCCAAATCTTTCATTTGGAACTATGTTGCTAACCATCTCTTTACGTCAACAAGAAAACTTGTCTCATTCCCAATGAGTAAGATATCATCAACGTAAAGAATTAAGAATGTTATAGTTTTGTTTACTATCTTCTTGTACACACAAGGTTCGTCAACATTCTTTTCAAATCCATAAGATTTGATCGCAGTGTCAAATCTTATATTCTAGGATCTGGATGCTTGTTTCAATCCAGAAATGGATCGATTAAGCTTATAGACTTTCTGTTCCTGTCCTTTTTTGATGAACCCTTCTGGTTGAGACATAAAAATACTTTCATCAAGATAGTAATTCAGAAAAGTTGTCTTGACATCCATTTGTCATATTTCATAGTCATAATATGTGGGAATGGCAAGAAGTATTCTTATTGATTTGATCATGGCAACAGGAGAAAAACTTTCTTCATAATCAACTTCTTTTCTTAAGGTAAAACCCTTTACCACGAGTTTGGCTTTAAAGGTCTGTACCATGCCAGTTTGATCTCATTTTCACTTATAGATCCATTTACAACCTATAGGTGTAACCCCATGTGGTTGATCTACAATTTCCAAGACAGAGTTAAAGTACATAGACTCCATTTCATCGTCCATGGATTTTATCCATTGTTCCCTGTCGACATCTTCCACTGCCTTTTTATGGGTTAATGGATCCTCTAAACCATCATCTTGTATGATGTTTTGAGTTTCTTTTAAACCCATGTAGCATTCAGGTTGTTGAATAACCCTCCCACTATGTCGAGGCATCCCCAACTCTTGGGATGGACATGACGGGACAACAATCGTTGTTGATTGACCAGCTTGATCAACTGTAGTATCTTTAGTCAGTTCTTGCAATATTAGTTTACTGCGAGGTAGATGATTTCTAATATGATCCTCTTCCAAGAACGTAGCATTTGTCGATACAAATACTTTATTTTCTTGGGGATCGTAAAACAATCCTTCTTTTTTTTTTCTAGGGTATCCTACAAATAGGCATAATTTCGAACGTGTTTCCAATTTCTTAGGATTATGTACCAACACGTGTGCTGGACAACCCCAAATACGAATATGACATAAACTCGTTTTGCATCCTTTCCATAATTCATATGGTGTTTCTGAAACACTTTTTGATGGAACAACGTTCAGAATATAAACTGCAGTCTGTACTGCATACCCCCAAAAGGATTGAGGTAACTGAGCATAACTCATCATAGACCGAACCATGTCCAATAAGGTTTGGTTTCTCTTTTCTGCAACACTGTTTTGTTGTGGTGTTCCAGATGTTGTGAGTTGGGATTGAATTCCATGATCTACTAGATAGTTATGGAATTGCAAATCCATATACTCACCATCTTGATCAGATCAAAGTATTTTAATTCTTTTACTTAATAGATTTTCAGTCTCAGCCTTAAATTCTTTGAACTTTTCAAGAGTTTCAGACTTATGACTGATTAAATGTAGCCATATCGAGAGTAATCATCAATAAAACTGACAAGGTAATGATATCCTCCTAAAGCTTTAACATTCATCGGATCATATAGGTTTGAATGTATAAGTTCGAGAGGTTCTTTGGCACAAAGACCTTTGTCAGAAAAAGATCTTTTAGTCATTTTTCCCTCAAGACATGATTCACATGGAGGTAGAGAACTGTCTTCTAACTAATTTAAATGACCATTTTTAGCCAATCTCTCAATCTTATTGAGATTAATGTGACCAAGCCTGAGGTGCCAAAGATAGGCGTTAGGAGAAATTTTCCGCTTTTTTATTATGAGTCTCAACCGTTTTAAACATCTCTATATTTAAAATGGCTCTAGCTTCAGTTGGTTGTAATATGTATAAGTTATTTTCAAATCTAGCAAAACAAATATGAATACCATTTGAATAAACAAACACTTCATTACATTCAAAAGATACACTGTACATATTTTCTAATAGACAAGAAATAGAGATAAAATTACTTTTCATCTTTGGTACATAGAACACATTCTTAAGCAAGATAAAAGAATCTCCAAAAAACAACTTTACATCTCCCACTGTTTCAGCTGAAATGACTTTACTTGTTCCCACCTTGAAAGTCATCTCATATTTAGAAAGTCTTCTCCAAGAACTAGTTTCCTATAGAAAAGTGCAAACATGATTAGCGACGCCTAAATCCAATATCCAAGTAAGGTGAGAATTTTCCACTATATATATTTCAATAACTAGTAAATCAAATTTACCTTGTTTAGACTTTTCTTCTTTCTTTTTAGCCAGTTATTTTGACAATTTCATTTCCAATGCCTAACTTCTCCGCAATGGAAAAATTTTCCTTTAGGAGTTTTGTTTTTATTTTTCTTTGCAATGGCTTTCCTTTTCCCTTTTCCATTCTTCTTCATTTGTACGATTTTATTATTAGAAGAAGAAGGACCATCTTTCTTATCATTAGTGGGTTTCATACCTGACGTAGACCCCTTATAAAACTTTTTTGATTTAGAAGTAACATTTATTTCTTTTTCCATCAGTTTCATCATTGATTGATAAGTCTGCAATTCATTCAATAGCGTCATCAAATTATAAGTGATTTTGTTCATGACAGCGTTTGTCCTGAATGGCAGATAACTCTGTGGCAGAGATTTTAGTATCATGCTCACTTGACTCGTTTCGTCTATCATCGCCCCGTGAGCCTCCATAATATTGAAATGAACCATCATGTCGAGAACGTGTTCTCTTACGTTGGTTCCATCTTTCATGCGTGTAACATAGACATATTTGATGGTTTCGTGTCTAACATAAGATGATAGTTGCCAAGACATCTCCTGTAATGATGCCATAATCTCACGGGTGGTGGGCATGACCTCATGCTTCTTGTTGAGTACATCATATATACTCACCAAGATATAGGCTCAGGCTTTCTCGTTCGCCCTCACCCACCTATCATAGATGTCCCAAACAATTCGGGTGGGTGTTGAATTGGTAACTAGAGGACACTCCTCCATCAACACAAAGCTCAGATCGTTTACTACTAATATTTTATTGATGTTTGAATTCCAATTTGAATAATCCTCTTTATTAAGTTTTATAGAAGCAAGCAATTGTATGATTGATTTTGACATTGTTGAAACATTTTAAACACTCTATTTAATATGCATCTAAATCCATTTTTAGCAAAACTAATAAAGTACCCAATAAATCTTTATTTATTTGCAACGATACTTAAGTGATTTAGAACATTTACTACCGAGTAGTAGTCAAGAATTCCTTCATAGAAGCAAGACAATTCCTGAAAAAAATACTATTTCCATAATAATTCATATTCTAATAGTTCTTTTGGTTATCTTTTTCAGTCAAGATCTTTACTAACAATTAGTAATTCTTGTAAGTGTGACCCGCCATTTTCAGATTTTATAGGACGGTATGAATATGCCTCTGAAATAGAAGACAATATCCAAGACGAAACTATAAGACCCTATTCATTTTACTGATGTCTGGGTTGTTTCGAATCCTATGTTACAACCCTCCTTGGGGATCGTCGCAGTTAACGACTATCTAGTGCCGCCTAAAAACGATAGCAGGGACAACATAGGAATCTCACAGTTCAAACTAATGGAGGAGACCATAGGACAATGTTGACACATTTCCTTCACCCACTTACTATGACCTACCTCCCTCATTCACCTTGTTATTGACCCATGCAAACACTTTTCGAATGAAGCAGTCGAGGTAAAATCGGCATGAAGCCGAGCATGGATCTCACGGTGTGAACTCTTGAGGACGTGAGAGCTAATAACTATATATCAAATATATTGTTAATCTCCCACTGAAGTGTTCTAAATGTTTGGGTATTTTACTTAGGTATGACGGCTAATTTCATACAATCTAAGTCTAAGTGGTTTATCCAAGTATAATGCATATAATTGGATTTAACCTGCAATGTCTAGGTGATAAACTATTTTATTATCTCACATCGCTCACACAAGCTCATAAAATCAGTTAACAACTCTCAATATTTCGGTCATGATCCCCAGGTAGGAAGTGTTCCGTAAACTGTCAACTTAAGTACCCCCAGCCTTAGACAGGTTTGTGAACCGATATGACTTTGTAACTATATTTTATAAGGTAACAATTTATTTTAACATTTAAAACTAGTTGTTAACCTAAGTGAGCATGCAACTGTTCTTTGTTATAGATTTTAGACATGCTAAACATCCACAACATTCAACAAAAGCATCTAATATAACCATTATATTAAACATAACCCTAACATGCATACTATATATTATAACAACTTTCAATCTATGTAACATGCTTCCTACAGTGGGGTTTTAAATCTACATGGCATACTGTATGCATATAAATGAATTATTGAATTATTACATACATCACATGCATAAACAATTGAATACTAACTGATATGGTTTTTGTTTTGGCATAAACAAGCAAACAGATGCCTAACTAATACAAACAGCTTCAAAACCGTCTTTCAGCTGCTCGAACCGCTCCAAATCGAACCCAAGCATCTTGAATCGGACTGGATGAGTCTTAACCAGACCAACAAAGTCTGAATCGGACCAGCCAAAAACCCTTTGAGGCTGAACCGGATTGGACCTTGAGAAAACCGGTTGAACCAGCTGCTCTCGATCCAACTTTAAAGTCTCACTAAGGTCGACCATGTAGTACTGAAGGCAATCATCTAACACCATTGCCTTGTGTTAAGAAGAGGTACACGATCGCTTAGTGTTTTCTGTCTATCGCATAGTTCAATCGCTTAGCTCTCGAGTAGAACTACACATCCAGTTAACACCATCACATAGGGTTTCAAGTCATCGTTTAGTGTCCGTCGCAGCTAAACGATCACTTAGTTCCTTTGCATAGAACATCATCGCATCGTTCACTACCGTAGCTAAACGATCGTTTAGTTCCATCACATAGAAACTTTAACGCATCGCTTAGCACCGCATCTAGACGATCGCTTAGCGCCATCGCATAACATTTCATCGCATTGCTTAGCACACGCCGAAGCTACATGATCGCGTAGCTAAACGATTGCGTAGTGCTATCATATAGCATTTGAATGCGTCGTTTAGCTCTCGTAAGTACATGATCGTTTAGCGTTCAATATCACAGCGACCAGTGCCCATCGCTCTACGATCGTCTAGCTTTTCTTCACATCGTGTAACGCCTGGAACTAGACAATTGCTTAGCAACTGAACCTCAACAATGATTTTGAGCAGAAGCTGAAAACTGGAATAGCAGCTCGGCCTCCTTCACTTATTTCTTCAATTACATCTTAATTTCAACTCTAATGACTTCAAATAAATTACAGACTCCTTCTAACACATATAAGCTCATGAAACAAGAGCAAATTACAAATTTAATTGAGAAATTAAAAAGAATTAAAATGCCAAAACTCATAAAACCATATCAGTGCATCGGTTTCATATATCTCATGAAAAACACCCACCACACAAAAATTAAATCGAATTGAATGCTTATATGATGCTCTGATACCAATTTTTAGAGTGTAATAACATGCAGCAGAAGTATCAAGGATCCATAAGCATTTAAATTCACTAATTTTGGCAGAAACTAAAGCATGCTCATCTAAATAAGAGGGTTTTAGATCATACCTTTGTAAAACTCTTCAAGATCGATCAAACAACAATAGTCTTCACCAAAAATCACCCTGAACCACCTCAAAATCTTCCCCCACTATCTTCTTGGAGCTTTAGACCGAGTTGTGGGACTCAAGAATAGCTTGAATCAATATAAAACTGAAGGAGAAGCTCACAACACCCAGTTTTTGAAGAACTCTTCTTCAGTGGAAATTTTCTCTCAAAAATTCTGTAGAATGCATGCCTCCAAATCATTCCATTCTTCTTTATTCATTGTAGATGAACATGCAAAGAAGAAATGTGCATGACTTGCAGTTCATGCTTGGATTTTAATGAAGAAGAGGAAGTGGGTTTTATGTGAGCATGAAGAAGATGATAATGGAAAATCTCACATTTCCATTTTGTGCATATAATTCGATTTTCCAATTTTATCTTAAAACCAATATCTTAATTTTAAAATCATTTTGATATTAAAACTGAAAAATTATTTTTTCTAAAATTAATTTCACGTATTAATTTAAAAAAATATTAATTAACTTAATATCAAATATTAAATTAATTTTTGTACAAAACCATCTTCATATATTTAAATCATGTTTAAATATATATTCTCCTATTCTGTTTAATTTTAATTTGAACGTTTCAAATTAATTTCTCAACCTACTCTAAAGCTTAACCATTTACGAGCTAGTAGGGAGAACTCACGGACCTACAGATCATGGGCTCCAACGATTCAAGACTAATCGGCTAAACTCATTAGACCGATCTAACCCCAATTCGTTAACTAATGAGACACCCCACTATGCCCATAGTTGCACTCCATTCACTGTAGATATATTATGTCCACTTTATAACCATAATCAGTAAGTCGATCTTTCATAGGTTGTTTGTAATCACAGCTAGGTAAAAATAACCGTTTTACCCCTATGAATACATCTTGTTCCTTAAGTTCCCACTGACCCTCTAATGAATAATTTTGATTCATAATCCTTATGAATCAAATCCTTTATCTATCATGAAAAGGCGGGGCCCAGATTGTTCAAGACCTGGAATCAGTACTTAAGAGAACAACCTATCTATTAACCCTAAATCGGGTAGGATTGAATTCCATCTTCCAAGGCTATATCTCTAGCTATTCACCCGGTCTTATCTGCAAAATGGGAAGCTTATTGGGTAGTGTTGTTGGACTACTCTCACCGTTGATAGATCAAAGGATAAACCCAAAAAAACAGGAGTTCATAGCTAGCTCAAGATTAAGATCGAGTTAACCTAGGTTATTTGATAAATGAAATAGTCAACTTTAATAGTAAACTGTTGTTATAGAGAAAAGTGACTATTTTCGTGGTCCAGTCTATATGCAAACTCATTGCATAGTATACCCCCACTCACATATCTCAACATGAATGATCTGTAGATCGCATCGTTTGTAACACTATACAACTTCTTGTAACAACTACAGAGTGGGCCACATCTAATAGTGTTACCAGGATGACATATCCAATTTCATCCATATACTTATTAGACCATTTAAGCTTTATACTGTTAACTTGATCCTGTTTATGTCACTACATAAAGTTATAGTATTCAGACTATAGCCAAGGATATGATTATATGATTTTCATAATAAGATGCAAAATCAACATGTCATTACTATTAATAAATAGAATGTTTAACATGAACTACGAGTTCTAGGATATTCCCAACAATCCAGTCTTATTCCTAAAATGGGAGACTTATTGAGCAGTGACGTTGGACTACTCTCACTGTTTGTAGATAAAAGGATAATCTCGAACAAACAAGAGTTCATAGTTAGCTCAGAATTAAGGTCAAGTTACCTAGGTCATCGCTTTGAAATAGTCAGTCTTAAATAGTAAACAATATTATAAAGTAAGAGTGACTAGTTTCATGGTCCGATCTTGTACAACTCATTTGAACAGGACACCCCCACTCCTCATGTCATAACATGTACGAATTAGGGTCACTTCGTTTGTAGCACTTTACAACTTTTTGTAACAACTACAGAGTAGGCCACATCTAATAGTGTTACCAGAATAAGGCAGCTAACCTTATTCATATACTATAGATCATTTTTTACTATTTACTTGAACCTGATCCACTTTTATGTCTCCACAAAAAGTTTAAGTACTCATGTAATTGACTAAGGAATTTTAGGTTTACTGGATTTCTAATAAGCAATAAATTCAATAACAACTTATTGAATTTTCAGAATAAGTTTTATTGTTTACAAACCATGAGTTTTAGGACATAAATCCCAACAAACTCCCACTTGGACTAAAACTCTAGTGGTAACTTATATATCCCATATATAAGACTGAGTTTATGTGTTTCTATAGAGAAATACAATAAATTAGGGCATCCCATACCCATGTTTTACCATTCAGCATCCCATACCTAATATTTCTCCCATGTGCCCTAGGTTATTAACCTGGTATTTCTAGTCTTACTAGGTGATTCTCAAACACTTTAGCCGAGAGAATCATTGTAAACATATTAGTGTACAATAAGCTTTTAATTAAACTATATGGGGAATGCATCTAATTCTCAATAATGATCAAGAAGCACACTTTCCTCCCACTACATTGAGGTGCTCTCAACTCTTTAAGTAAGATGCATCTGACCTGTCTTAACAACTCTTGTTAACAGCCAGATCTAGAAATCTTTTAAACTTATATACTTCGATCTAGATGTTTTTAAATATCTGAATATTTGCAAATGGGTTTTAATAATTTGATTCTTAACAGAAGTTGCTTTGAGATAGAACAAACATAATTTCTGAAAATGAACATTTCATTCAAAACAAAAATATGTACATTATGTTCTATACATGATAACAGGTAATATCATCATCAAGTAGTAACTTCTCCCATTGGTCGAGCTGAGCAAGCATTCGTCAGGAACTAAGTTTCTTATTTAGCTTTCTCTGCTATCTTATCGGCAAGGTAGTTAGGGTAATTTCTCTTCTAGTGCCCTTCTTTATTGCAGTGGAAACATTTCCCTTTGTTTGCAGCGTTTTTCCTATTTTTCATGCCAGTAGGTTTCCTTTTCCCTTTCCCTTTGTCCTTTTTCACAGGAATACTCTTACTCTGCGAAGAGAAGGCAACATGAGGCTTAGAGGACGTTCCTCTCTTCTCAGTAGTAGCAATATTTCCTTTTGATTCCAGACCCTTAGTTCTTAACATAGTCTGGAAAGCCTGCAGCACATTCAGCAGAGTAGTCAAGTTGTATTCAATTTTATTCATCAATGCATTCATACAAAATTGCAAAAAACTCTTCGGAAGAGATTCTAGAATAAAACCAACCTTACTTCTCTCATCCATCACAACATCGTTTACTTCTGCCAGATTAAAGTGGACCATCATGTCCAGGACATGTTAACGAATAGAGGTCTCCTCTTTCATGTGGTTGTTATAAACGTATTTTATAGCATCATGCTTCAGGGTGAATGTGAAGGAAATAAAATTTGAAGATTTCCATGAGCAGTCGAATAGATCATTCCAAATTACAATCATGTATGAACATTACAATTACAGTCGTAAAGAAAACAAATAGTTATGCAATCAATACAAAAATTACAGCATGAAACAATAACTGAACAAGGAGAAAAGCTATGAACGTTTGTTGACTCATCTTTATGCTCCTTGCTCACGAATGCTAGAACACAGCAACCTCAAACGCTCGAACAACACGACCACTCTACAGCACGAACACCGCTGGTACTCCGCGATCGCCTCGTTCACAAACACTCCAGCAAGGACACGAACGACCTCCACAGAACCTCGATGGAGTTTAGTTGAGTATGACATGACCAAGAAGGTGACCTTGCTATTCTCGGTGTGAGAATCTAGAGGGTGGGCTCTATGTGGACTTGGATTGAGGTAGACGAAGGAGGAATGAACAATCATGTACACGATTGGGCAAATGGGAGAAGACAGAAACCTATCGCATAGGACGATGCCCAATCGTTTAGCAAAAGCTAATCGATCATTTAGCTTATCGCTTAGTACCGTGTCTGTCGCTTACGAAACACTACGCGAAGTTGTCGTTTAGTAAATCTGTATTTACATGACAACTATCGTGAGATGTTTTTTTGAGAGAAATATCAAAACAACTTTTTCCAAAAACTTACTAAAATTAGGAAAACAATTTTTCTTTTATCTCACGGTTACCATGAGCCACCAATAACCTCCCACTCAATTGGTTATTCGAGAAAAAGATTTAATTATCCAATAATTAATATTATTATAAATATAAATGATAACCAACTTATCATACTATATTTATAACCTATAGTTTTAATATTCTCATGAAACATATAAACCATAGTTCTTTTTCTATTCCATGGTACTTAATGTAAATCTCATTTACATTAATCCTCCACTAGATGTATCTCATACATCATACCGATCATATCATATATAATCAAAATACCTATTGTCAATTTGAACATTTCAAATCAACACTAAGAACTGATCCTCAACTAAACCCATTAAGCTACCAAGGGGACCTTATGGACCTATAGCTCGAAGCTCCAATGGTATGTGAATAACTGACTAAACTCTTTAGTCAAAGGATCCACCATTTGTTAACTGCCAGGCACTCCACTAAAGACTGACAGCTGAACTCTTCTTACCACAAATATATTATGTTTCCATCTTAACCAATCAGCAGTGTGACAACCCTTCACAGATCGCTCGTAAGTATAGTTTAGCCAATAACGTTATGCCCCTATAGTTACATCTAACTCCTTACGTACCACTGATTCCACTAATGAACATAAGTCATAGTTCTACTATGGCTAAGTCCTCTCTTCTGAAGAGAAGCAGTGGCCACAAAGTTCAAGCTCTGGAATCAACCTTTAAGGGAGCAATCTCTCTACTTATCCCTGCTTCGGGAAAGGAGTGAATTCCATCTTGTAGATTGAGTTCCCAGCTCCTAGATCAGACAAGTGCCCAAAAAGGTAGGCATGTTGAGTTGGTAATCTGGCCACTCCCACCCATACTAATCAAAGGAACGCCCTCAAAGGCAGAAGTTCCCAAAATAGTCAAGATTGAGGTTGTGTCACCTATGGTCCTTTAGGTGAGATGTAGATCTCTAGTATCAACAACATTATATATACAGAGTCTAGTCATCTCGTGGTCTAGGACTTATAAAAACTCTTTGTATAGGACATCCCCGCTCACACGTCTCTACATGAATGGTCAGGATTTACTATCTATAGTAGTTTACAACACTTGCAAACCTCTACAAAGCGAGCCATATCCGTAGTGTCACCAGGATCAAGTATCCCACCTTAATCCTTATACTACAGACCTATTTAGGTTATCACTTAAGGCATGATCTACTTGTATATCACATATACATTCTTAAGTTCAAATAAGATAACCAAGGAGCATTGTTTATTGGATATAAGTAAATGCCAAAATTAAATAACAATTATTTTATTCATCAAACAATGTGTATCTTTACAAAACAACGAGACTCCGGGGAAGTTAAGACACCAATCCCAATAGAAGGACGATTATCCAAACATCCCTCTCAGAGATTCCATAATCTCTTTGGCAGTACTCATATCCTCATGTTTCTTTTCCAAAACGTCAAATAAGCTGGCGAGGATATAAGCACGAGCTTTATCATTCGCCCTGATTCATCTATCAAACGCTTCCCGAACACTTCGGGTTGTATTATAGCTTGGAATGGGAGGAAATTCCTCTGTTAAGACAAATTTCAAATCGTCTATTACAAGTATGGTGTTCAAATTTAATTTCCAAGTCACATAGTTATCCCCGATCAATTTATCCGATGCCAACAATTTTATTATTGAACTCGTCATTTTGAAAGTATAAACAAATTGTATAAGTGAATTGCTTTTAAATCCAATGAAGTTTTAGCAAAGTTATCATAATGTACCCATAACCATTGTTTATTTGAAACGATACTTTTGTGATTTAGAACAACTGCTACCGACAGGTAGTCAAGAATTCTTTCACAAAAGCAAGACAATTCTTGACCAAATACTATCTCCTGAATAACTCGCATTTCAATAGTTATTTAGTTATTGTTTTTGGTCAAGATCTTTACTAACACTTAGTAATTCTTGTAAGTGTAGACCTGCTATTTTCAGATCTTACAGAACGGTATGAATACGTCCCCGAAATTGAAGACAATACCCAAGACGGAACTATGAAACCCTATTCATTTTACCGAAGCCTGGTTTATTCCAAATCCTATGTTACAACCCTCCGAGGGGATCGCCGCGGTTAACGACTAGCTAGTGCCAGCTAAAAACGATAGCAGGCACAACATAGGAATCTCACGGTTCAAACTAATGGAGGAGACGGTAGGACAATGTTGACACATTTGCTTCATGCACTTACTATGAACAACTTCCCTCATTCACCTTGTTATTGACCCATGCAAACACTTTTCGAATGGAGCAGTCGCGGTAAAAGTGACACGAAGCCGAGCATGGATCTCACGGTGTGAACTCTTGAGGACGTGATAGCTATTAACTTTTAATCTCCCACTAAAGTGTTCTAAATGTTTGGGTAAAATTATCCTTTGGTTATTTTCGGCTGATAAAGATAACCCTAAGTCTAGGTGGTTTTATCCAAGTATAACACTTATAAATGGATTTAAACCTATGATGTCTAGGTGATAAACCATTTTATTACCTCACATCGCTCACGTATTGTCACACCCCGCCCCGAGCCTTTGCTTGTTAGCCCGAGGTGAGGCATGATATTAATTGATAATACTTTGGCTAATCTTCTATTTTCTTTCATTATTTCTGCAGCGGAAAATATTACATGTTGTTATTAGAAACCAGTTTACAAATTCAAGTTACAATTACATGGAAACCCTATCCCGGTAACCAATCTCATTTACAGCTATATCTAAACTTGTGGTAGACCTTAACCAACACCGCAACTTGGGCTCGTCAGCTACTTGCAAGGTAAACCTAGAGACAAACCATGAGCTTTACAAAGCTCAGTGAGTGGTAACACAAAAATAAATCTTCCATAAATACAATCATGAGGTTCCCAAGCAAACCTCCAACGTAACATGAAGCTTTCACGAACCCACCTACACACACGGTAGATGTTTAATATACAATATCAGCCTATATGCACATAGCTCTTCCTATCATGGGCTCAGAAACTAGGCCCGTCGGCCCTCTGACCATCCCATTTCAAGGATTCTCTATCCCACAGGGTCATGCACTAGACTCCTCGATCCCCTGACCATCCTGTAAGGATTCACTCTGGGCTCAGGTTCTAGGTCCTTAGACCCCTTGATTATCCCAACATCACACATATCCTACAAAATTTTAATTCACAATATGCTCAAAATAAAAAAGGAAGAAACCACTCACAGTGAGTTGTTTGAGAACTTTCTTCGCAGTTCACCCGGTTTCCCTGGTTCCATCGTTGGATCCTATTTCAGATTTAAGCTTAGATTAATAATGCTTCTGAGCCTTATCTCAAGACATTTCCTTCTTCAAAAATGTGTGAAAATGTCTTAACTATAATACCATAAAGTTTCGCCTTCAAATTCCTTGGCAAAAGTTCCGAGTCTCAAATTTATTTCTTCTGGCTCGACTGTCTCCTCTTTGGTTAGCACCTCTCGGTTTTCCTTGATTTTGACAGCCTTAAAGTGAGCATTTCGTTGAGGCGGGCCTCACACAGAAACTACACTTAATTTAGAAGCTTTTGGTCTAAGAATCACCTGATTTTCACGAGTAGTTTGGAAGAACATCGTGTTTGAAGTTGGCTTTCGCGCTGTCTGTACAGTTCTGCCTTCTCCACGTCTTTGCTTGTACTTCCGACCCACAATTTGTTTTCCCTCCTCTTATTTTTCCCTCTCTTTGTGATCTTCAAGTATTAACTTGATGTGCAGAGGCGTCCAACAACCCTCTTTGTCCGACACCTTCTTATCCACATGTTTTCCTTAGCGATTGAACTTCCAGCCCTCTCCACCTCCTACTTGAGGTGTCTTCACCTCACACCATCAATGCAAATTTTCATCAACGCAACTTTGGTTGTCCTTCTACTACATAGCCAACGCATGGGGCTTAATTTTGCATGTCTCCTCATGCACCCACCTCAATTCCTTAAGGCTTAAGACTCCTTCCTAGCAAGCCACATGTCTGATGACATCCTCCATATGAGCTCATCCTTCATATGCGTCCATGTGTTCAACTAGGGTGATGACCAACACCCCTTTTTTTAATGCATACTGCTAGCCTCGAATATCAATGCATAGTGTAATCATCAATGCATAGTTGGTCATCAACGCATAGCAAGGTCGCACGGCATCGACACATAGTTCGCTCGACACCAACACATAGGATGGTCGCTCGGCATCGATGCATGGGTCACTCGCATGGCATCGATGCATGGGTCGCTCGCATCATATCGACGCATAGCTCGCTCGACTAGATGGACGCATAGGATGCTCAGCTACATCGACGCATGGGTTGCTTGGTCCAATGCGTTCATTGCGTCTAACTCTCTAGCGCATGCCTCGCCCTTGCACCCTCGCATACCCTCGCGCCCTTGCATACCCTCGCGTCCGCATGCCCCTTTGCACCAACTGCCCTCATGCCATACCAACGCATCACCCTCGATTGTCTTCCTTCAGCTGTATGGATGCATTCCACTGCGTCCAACGTATGCAACACATCCATCGAGCCTATGCATTGGTCTAACCTCCAAGGGCAACACATGCGTCACTCTTGACCCTACTTCAGCTTCTCCCTTTGCTCAAGTATCCTCTCCAAGATTTTATGGCCAACGCATGACAATGCCTAGTCCAACACTTAGTCAATTTCATAGTAGGGTTATACTTAGTTGCATCTTCACTATTTAGGGTTCCTTTCCAAAGTACTTAAATCCTTTTCACTACTTAGGGATCTTTCTATCCTTTATCCAAGGATTTAACTCTCAGTTAACTCCTCTTATTTTATGCTATAAGGGAAAATGAGTTTTGGGTTTCACACGTATGCTCATAAAACCTGTTACCAACGCTCATTTATTGGGCCATAATCCCCAGGTAGGAGGTGTTCTGTAGACCGTCAACTTAAGTACCCCCATCCTTTGACAGGAATGATGTCTAGATGATAAACCATTTTATTACCTCACATCACTCACGTATGCTCATAAAACCGGTTACCAACACTAATTTATTAGGCCATAATCCCCAGGTAGGAGGTGTTCTATAAATCGTCAACTTCAGTACCTCCAGCCTTCGACAGGATTATATACTAGTTGAGTTTGTAACTGTTACGAAACTGATTCTTATTAATACTCTGATCACGTAACTGGCCGGCACAACAACTAAATGAAGACTGAGTTCTTTATTAAGCGATAGCGTCAAACAGGACTAAACGATCATTTACAATTGCTTATCAAATACTAAAAGATCGTTTACAAGTTCTACATGATCGCTAAGGATTATTAGACGATCGCTTACAAAATACTTCTATGATCGCTTACAAACTCCTATATGATCGCTTGCAATCTATTACACGATCGCGTATTGATTACAACACGATCGCCTACCACTACTACACAATCTTAGGCCTCCGCTACATGGTCGCTTAAGAGAAGTAAAAGATAGACAACACACAACGATAAGAACTACACGATGGAACACCCGGACTCCCATTCTCGAGAGCACCCCTTTCCAAATTCAGAAATGCAAATCTCCGTGCCTGCCTTTTTGTTTCTTCCTTGTTTTAAATGATCAACTTCTGAAAATAATTTCAGTTGTGGTTCTGAACCTCCTTAACGGACTCAATCGCTGACACTGACGCTCTTTCCAACCTTTTACTCCTCCTTCTTTGAGTAAGATGCCTATCATTACCTCCCCCCTCCACCTTTACCTTGTCTTCAAGGTAAAATTCGGGAAACTGATTTTGGAAGTCATCGAGCACCTTCCATGTTGCCTCATGCTCCGGTAAACCTTTCCACTTTAAAAAAACTTCATGTCCCAACTGTGACAGCCTCGACCTAAAGATCAAAACAACTTCTGGTTCTGGCAACCAAGTGAGATTTTCATTGATTAAGGGATCCAAGATGACTCCCCTCGAGGTTGGCCAACTAACTTCTTTAGCTGTGTGACATGAAACATGGGATGATAGACACCGTTGATGGAAGGTTCAATTTGTAGGCCACCGCACCCACTCTGTCGACCACCTGGGTTCATAATACTTTGGAGATAATTTTACAAACTTCTTTTGTCGAATTGAAATTTGGCGATAAGGTCGTAACTTCAACCACAATCACCAATCTGATATTCAACATCATGACGCTTCTTGTCAGCAAACTTTTTCATTTTCTCTTGAGCCTCCCGCAAATGGTCCTTGAGCACATACAATGTCGCATCTCTGTCTCTCATCTGTTGATCCAAAGTTGCATTGGCAGTACAATCATCCCAATAATAAACCAACACTGGGGGCTAACTTCCATACACAATCTGAAATGGAGAGAAGCCAGTAGAAACGTTATATGTTATGTTATACCAATATTCTACCCAATGCAACTAGTTGATCCATTCTTTCGGCCGCTCTCTACAAAAGCACTTGAGATACATTTCTACACTACGATTCACCACCTCTGTCTGACCATCCGACTAAGGAGGATAAGCTATATCAATCAAAGTAGGTGCTGATATTTGAGCCAGATGAGCCTCGATCTCCACTTTGGATAAGGCATCCGTGACATCATTCTCCAATCCTGGTCGGTATATCACTTCAAAGTCATAGCCAAGTAACTTAGCTACCCACTTATAATACTGTGGTTGTATCGTCCTCTTTTCCAGTAGAAATTTTCGAGCCTTCTTATCGGTCTTGATAAAAAATCGCCGTCCTAACAAATAAGGGCGCCACCTCTGCACGACCATGACAACTGCCAAAAATTCCCTCTCATACACTGGCTTCGCACAATCTTGCAAGGACCGAATGTGGCTGTAGAAAGCGGTCGGCCGCTTCTGTTGCACCAACATCGCGCCTATGCCATATCCGGATGCATCTGTCTCCATCTCAAATGGTATACTAAAATTTGGAAGTGCCAACACTGGTAAAGTTATTATGGTTGTTTTAAGCTTCTCAAAAGCAAACCGAGCATCCTCTATCCATCAAAATGTCGTACCCTTCAAAATTTGCGTCAAAGCCGCTGCTATACTGCCATAATTTTGTACAAACCTTCGATAGTAACCAGACAAGCCCAAGAATCCTGCACCTCCTTCATTTCATACGTACTGGCCACTCCGACACTGCCCATACCTTCTCCGAATCAACCTCCACGCTCTGTTGATAAATAATATGCCCCGAATACTCCACCCCGTCTCTTGCAAACTGACACTTCTTCTGATTAGCATAGAGCTCGTTCTCCCTTAAGACTGCCATTACTACTTCTAAATGCTGCAAGTGTTCTTCCAAGGTTCAACTATACACCAATATATCATCAAAGAAGACTAACACAAAGTGGCACAAATACGGTTTGAATATATGGTTCATCAATGCTTGAAAAGTAGAAGGTGCATTAGTTAAACCGAAAGCCATTACCAGAAATTCATAGTGTCCCTCATGTGTCTGGAAGGCTGTCTTCTCCACATCCTTCAGATTCATTCAGATTTGATGATATCCGAATTTCAAATCTATCTTCGAAAAGTAGGCAGCTCCATGTAATTCATTGAAAAGCTCTTCTACCATAGGGATTGGAAATTTATCTGGAATAGTAGCAGTGTTAAGGGCACGATAATTTACACAAAAACTCCATCCTCCATCTTTATTTTTAACCAACAGAACATGACTTGAATATAAACTGGTGCTCGGTCGAATGATGCCCGAGTCCATAATTTCCTCCACAAGTTTCTCCATCGAGGCCTTCTGATGGTATGCATGCCTATACAGTCGAACGTTTATGGGACTAGTTCCTTCCTTTAAGTGAATGTGATGCTCAATATTCCGACAAGGAGGTAACTCTCCAGGCCATTCAAATACGTCTTGAAATTGGTTGAGCAAATTTGACAAAGGCTTCGGTACTGATTCAACTACTCTGTATTCCCCATGCTCATCTGTTATCTCGTTTCCATTAAATAGTTTGCATTCAACCAGGAATCCTTGATCTTCTGTCTCCCACATTTTTATCATACATTTTAGACTGATCCTTGCCTTCATTAGACTTGGATCCCTCTGCAGAGTTATCTTTCGACCCTCATGAGTAAACGTCATTGTGAGATTTTGCCAGTCAACCTCTGTTTTTCACAAGGAATGTAACCACTGCATTCCTAAAAGCACATCCACACTTCCCAAGTCCAGTGGCAAGAAACTATCACACACTTTCCAATCGCCCAACGTCATTTCCACATTTTTACTGACTCCCTTCCACGCACCTTAGTTCCTGATCCCAGAACAACTCCATAATTGGTCATATCTCTGACATCCAACTACAGACGATTCACCAGGCCTTATGTTATGAAGTTATGTGTAGCACCACAATCTATCAGCACCATGACAAATTCTCCCCTGATGACCCCTTTAATATTCATCGTTCATGGATTAGTTAATTCCATGACCGAATTCACAGACAGTTCAGCAATTGGTGAAAGTTCTTCGATCAACGTCAACATATTCAGCTCTAATGTCTCTTTTGCAACTTCATCGTCTTCAAACAATTCCCATTCTTCTCCAGATGCCTGAACTACAAGTAATCTGAGTTCTCTCAATTCCCGCCCTTTGCATCGATGCCCAATAGTGTACTTCTCATCGCACCGGATACAGAGTCCTTTTTCTCTCTTCGGCTGAAATTTTTCATTCGTTAATCTTCTTACCGGAGTGTCTCTCCGATTATCGTTATTTGTTGTTCCTAGTAAGGTAATGGTCCTCATCAGAAAGGACTCTCTAGTTTTCCCTCCTTCTTTCTGTCCACCCCCACCTACTGGTTTAATCACATTATCAATGTTGAATTTCGAAGAGTTTGAGTTTTGGAACTTACCTCTATATGTTCGCGCTCGTCCCGCTTCGACCCACATGTTTTCTCTATCTTCAACACGCTGGGCCAACGACATCATTTGCGCTAATCCAGTAGGATCCCAACATTCAACTTCCAATTTTATCCATGGTGCCAATCCGTTCATGAATGTCTCCTCTAAAACTTCATTCGGCAGATGAGGCAACAATGCTACTAGCTTATCGAACAGATTTTGATATGTCTTCATAGTTGTTTCTTGTTTAATAGCCAAGAATCTTCTGCAAATCGATCCCTGCCTTAAAGATCGGAATCAGACTAACATTCTTTTTCTTCAAGTCTTCCCAGTCTTTAAACGGTTCTCTGCCCTCTTTTGACCGATACCAGTCTAGTGCGGCACCATCAAAGCTTATAACCGCAATGGTCATCTTCTCCGATTCAGTCAACTTGTGAATTTGAAAATATCGATCTACTCTGAATAGGCAAGCATCCGGATCGCTTCTGCTAAACACCGACATTTCCACTTTCTTGAATTTACTACAGTCGCCAAACACTTCTTCCCTGGTTGCTTTCACCGAACTATTTATTCCACAGACATTATTGGTATTTGATCCTTCCACTTCCACTTGCCACCTTTGCTTTGCCCTTGGCCATTTCTGTAACGTAGGAAATGAGCATCTGTTGGTGTTTTGTTGCCTCTATTCCCAATCACTCGATGCTCTTCGCTAACGATGCCAGATTCTCCTCTATAGTTGGCAACTTCTACATTTCGACTCTAAGTCCAGAGATCTCTTGGTCGAGAAACTCCAATTTCTCTTCAAAACGTTTCTGAGCCATGCTTGCCCAGCTGATTGCTCTGATACGAGTTTGTTAGGAAACTGATTCTTATTAATACTCTGATTACGTAACCGGCGGGCACAACAGCTAAACAAAGACTGAGTTCTTTATTAAACGATAGTGTCAAACAGGAATAAACGATCACTTACAATTGCTACTCGATCGTCTATCAAATACTAAACGATCGTTTACAAGTTCTACACGATCTCTAAGGATTACTAGACGGTCGCTTACAAAATACTTCTGTTATCTCTTATAAACTCCTATACGATCGCTTACAATCTATTACATGATCGCTTACTAATTACAACACGATCGCCTACTACTACTACACGATCGTAGGCCTCTGCTACATGATTGCTTAGAATAAGTAAACGATAGACAACACAAAACGATAGGAACTATGCTGCAACTCCATCGTCTAACGCCAAAAAAATGCTACACTATCGCTTAGCGTCATCATCTAACGCCTGAAGTTGATCGTTTAGTGCACGAACAAAGGTAAGAGATCGTGTAGTGCTATCGTATAGCACCTCGACACTTTGCTTAGCTACCACACAGAGGTAAACAATCATGTAGTGCTATTGCATAGCTCTTCAACGCATCATTTAGCTCCAATGCGGAGCTACACGATCGTGTAGTGCCATCGTATAGTAATGCAATGCATCGTTTAGCTCCTACAGGTACACGATCGTCTAGCGCACAACATTTCAACACTTAACACCAAAAGCTACACAATCGTCTAACTTTTCTTCAGATCGTCTAACGCTTGAAGCTAAACGATCGTCTAGCACGAACCTCAACAACGATATGAACAAAGGCTGATAAACTGGAATCTACAACGTGGCCTCTTCACTTGTTTCATCGATTACAACTTAATTTTAACTCTAATGACTCCAAATAAATTACACACTCTTGGGAACACATATAAGCTCATCAAGCAAGAGCCAATTAAAAATTAATTGAGAAATCAAAGAGAAATTAAAAACCAAAAACCCAAAAAACTATATCAGTACAGTAGTTTCATATAACTCATATAAAACACCCACCACACCAAAATTAAACCAAATTGAATGCTTATATGATGCTCTGATATACCAATTGTTGGAATGTACCAGCATGCAGCGGAAGCGACGAGAATTGATAAGCACTCTAATTCATTAATTTTGGCAGAACCGCATGCTATAGCATAAATAAATGGGTTTCAAGACATACCTTTGTAGAAGTACTTCAAAGCTTGAATCTAGCTGCAAATCTCTCTCAATCTTGTTGTAGATCACTCCAAGATCTTCCCTACTATCATCTTGGTGTTCTAGATTGAGTTGTGAGACTCAAAATAAGCTGGAATCAAGGGAATTTGGAGACAATCTCACAACCACAACTCAATGAAGAACTTCTTCTTCTCACGATATTTTTAGAAAAATTCTTCCGATCACCTTGCCTCAAAATCACTCCAATCTCTTCAATATATTGCAGACCATCATGCAATGAGAATGGCTGTGTGAGATGCAACTCATGCTTGGAGTAATTAAAGACTTAAGATGGTGGGTTTTATGTGAGCAATTTGAAGAAGACAATGGAAAATGTCAATTTTCCATTTTGTGTTTTTTTCATCTTTTTCAATTTTTCATAAATTGATTTCATAAATCAATTTATTTTATAAAATTGAAAATATTATTAATTTTACAAAATTAATTTCATAAATTAATTTTCTTAATAAAATTAATAAATAATTATTTAAATAATTTAAATAATTATAATTAATTTAATATCAAATATTAAATTAATTTTACACAATTCCATCTTCAAATATTTAAATCATATTTAAATATTAATTCTCCAATTTCGTTTAATTCTAATTTGAACATTTCAAATTAACTTATCATGCTACTCTAGAGCTAATCCATTTACGAGCTAGTAGGGGGACCTCGCGAACCTACAGATCATCGGCTCCACCGATTCGAGGTTAATTGGCTAAACTCATTAGACCGAATTAACCCCCATTGGTTAACTAATGGGTCACTTCACTAAAGCTCATAGCTGAACTCCCCTCATTGTAGATATATTATGTCCACTCGATATAACCATGATTAGCGAGTTAACCCTTCACAGGTTGTTCGTAATAATGGCTGGGTCGAATCTCTGTTTTATCCCCGAAATTACCTCTTTTTCCTTAAGTCCCACTGATTCTCTAATGAACAATTGATTTGTGATCATATCAATAAATCAAGTCCCTTTCGGGCCAATGAGAGGGTGAGGCCTCTTGTTTAAGACCCAGCATCAACACTTAAAGGGAACAACCTCTCTACTAATGCTAATCAGGTAGGAGTGAATTCTAACTTGCAGGGCTATATCCCCAGCTATTCATTTGGTCTTATCCCCAAAATGGGAGGCTTATTGAGCAATGAAGTTGGACTACTCTCACCATTTGCAGATCAAATGATAATCCCGAACAAATAGGATTTCATAGTTAGCTCAGGATTGAGATCAGGTTACCTAGGTCATCACTTTGAAATAGTCACTTTTAAACAGTAAACAGTGTTATAAAGTAAAAGTGACTTGTTTCATGGTCCGATCTTGTACAAAACTCATTTGCACAGGATGCCTCCACTCATCATGTCATAACATGTATGAATTAGAATCACTTCATTTGTAGCACTTTACAACTCTTGGCAACAACTACAGAGTAGGCCACATCCAATAGCGTTACCAGAATAAGGCACCCAACCTTATTCATATACTATAGATCATTTTTTACTATTTACTTATACCTGGTCCACTTTTATGTCTCCACATAAAGTTCAAGTACTCATATAAAAGTCAAGGGACTTTTAGGTTCATTGGATTTCTAATAAGCAATTATTCAATAACAACTTATTGAATTTTTAGAATAAGTTCTATTGTTTACAAACCAAGAGTTTTAGGATATAAAACCCAACACTCACTCTCAACGATCTCGTGCATAGCCTATCGCATAGCCACTGCGCATATCGTTTAGCTCCATCGCGTAGTGCTGACGCCTTATCATCTAACGCATCTGCCTATCGTCTAATGCATCCTCTCATCATATGGTGCCATCGCCCAGCGTCTGCATCTATCGTGCAATGGCCATCGTTTAGCACTCTACCTATCATATATTGCTCACACTCATCATGTAGCGTCATCAGGAAGTCTATCATCCAGTTTCTGCACATCGTCTCGTGTCTGCACTGATCGTCTAGTGCCCACTCAACACTGAACATTTAGTTTTCACGCTTATCGTCTAGCACTTACACTGATCGTGTAGTGCCATCGGCTATCGTGTAGCTCTATCGTGTAGTGCATCGCTTTTCATCGTTTAGCATCGCGCGCAGCTACATGATCGTCTAGCGCATTGCTCAGGGCCGCCATAACTATACAATTGTCCACCCAGCGCCTTGCGTTCAAGCTTCTCTCGCTCTCTTCGCTCTCGCTCACGCAGCCTCAACACATAAGCAACTCTTGGCAACGCCTCTTGCCAATTCTTCGGCCAACATGCGTCCAACCTCACAAACGCATGGTTGCTTTTGCTTCAATGATTAATCCCTTTTAAGCTTCTACTAATTCAGCCCCATCTAATGAGTTTAAGGTTTCTTACACCATACACATGGTTCCTTTTGACTTTACACTTTGCCAAATTTTCTCAACTCAAAGCTACTCAAGTAAAATCTATTCAACACTTAGAAATTTTTCTTATCTTCAATATAGGATTTAACTCATACACATGGTTTCTTACACCATACACATGGTTCCTCTGGGTTTCACATTTACTTCCCCTTTAAGGAAATTTCATCCTCGAAATTTACTCAGACTAAGTCTGGTTTAAGGTTTAAGAACAGTCTCAGTTACAAACTCTTATAACCTTGTCTATTACCACGCTTCCACTGCACTACTCTGATATTAACTTCCTTGGTTTGTCCACGATACTTCTTCTAGCCACCTCTTAGCTAGTCGTTAAACCAAACTATCTAAAATAACTTTTCAATCTCAAACTTTAAACGAGAATAACTTAAATTTATTCTTACCTTCCTTGGTAGATCTTCAGGTAACATTGTGAGTTCCAGCTCCGGTTGCCACCTAGGTCATGCCACTTCCACTATTCCTCTTAGTCTCATTTTGACTAACTCTTAGGTTTCTCTTAAAACCTTTACTCTACCATACTTCCCTCTGGTTTTACTGAACTCAAACCTCAAGTTTTCTAGCTCAACACCTCTGGTTTTCAAGAAAATTATGTTTTGATACTAAACTAGTATCAACTCCATCTGACCTTTCCCCTGGTTTTACGTATACCTTTTCTCTGATACTAGGCTAACTCTTCAACTTTCCCAGAAACTTATGCTCTAATACCATGTAGTCACACCCCGCCCCAAGCTTGCTTCTTTAACCTCTTTACTCTCAGTAAATTTTAAGTCAAAGAGATAAATACAACTGATTGATTAAGCCCATTTTATTACAATGGAGTAATATTTATACAACTTCGAGACTTAACTACAAAGTTTACATCAACAACTCTTAAAACTCTAGAAGTGTGATTATGGCTTGTGGCAGACCTTGAAAGAAAAGGATGAGCTTCACAAAGCTCAGTGAGTGATAAGGAACTTCTAGAGTCTATTTCAACTCATAAATAGCAAGCACATATATATACGAGGTTAATACTCAAACCTCAGCTTTGAATGAGTTTGATTTCTACCTACACGCACGGTAGATAGTTATTGATACTAATCATAAACACTTACTCTCTTGCATTCCCTATGTTCCCTATGTCCTCTATATGCACATAGCTCCCTGTTTATGGGCTCAAAAGTTAGGCCTACTAGTCCTCTGACCATCCCACACGAGGTTCCTCCCATAGGCTCAGGAACTAGACCTCTTGTTCCTCTGATCATCCTGTGAGGTTCCACTCGGGGCTCAGGAACTAGGTCTATTGACCCCCTGACCATAAGCACATACTCTAAAAGATATGTTTAAGACATAAAAGAAAGTACCACTCACCTTGGTAAGGTAAGAATCTTCCTCTCTAGAAGTCCCTTAGTCTTCGTGGGCCCCACTTTTGAACCCTAAATGCCCTATTCAACTTAAAGCTCAGATTACTCATTGTTTTAAGCCTTATCTTGAGATACTTTCTTATACAAACATGTTCTACAATGACTCAGGAAGCTTACTTTAATATATTAGGTTAGAAATTCTCGTGGGTTTTTTAGAATCATCAAAATATCAAGACTGGCCCAAGCTTTCTCGACATCTCGACCCTTCTGCCTTTTCCTCATCTCCAGCCCAATTCCTTGGAGCTTTTTCTCCAGCAGCCCTTTCTTGAAAACTAGACTCTCAGAGATTTTATGTGGCTTTAAAATCACTTAAAATGTACGAGTATTCTTGGAGAACCCCACATCCCAAATTGATGCTATTTCCAGACTCCACTATTCGACAGCATCTCCTCCTCTTGGAACTTCATGACGAACGCATGGCCTTCATGATCAATGCATAGTCATCTCCAAAAATACCTTCTAACACTCTTCCTTACGTTCTTTGAATAGGATTTGACTTATGAATTGAAGAGACATCTTGCGGTGGTATTTATAGGCTAAAAGAAATGATCCTTCTCATCTTTACTAAGCCTCAACGAAAGACACCTCCTACTCTTGAAGTGTTTGCACCATGTTTTGCTACCACCCACTACTTTGCCATTCACCTACTCTTATGCCACACACCTATTTGAGTTGTCTTCATCATGCATAAGACTTCCTTTGCATGAAACTTAATTCATTCACCTTCTACTAACTCAAGTCTAACCACCTCTCGGTATAGCCATTTGTCGGAGTGGGCTCATTAGACTTGCGTAACGTAAGCCTCAGCACCGGTCTATCATTTAGTTCATCGTGCAGCTCTTGCATTTCATCGTTTAGCTCCACCGTTTACTAAACATCTCGATATTCAGCCCTCTCGCAGTCTCTCATTGTAACCAATCGTCTAGTGCCTACGTCCATCGCATAGCACTAACGCCCGATCGTGTAGCTCAATCGTTTAGTAACATCTCGCTCTCAACGATCTCGTGCATAGCCTATCGCATAGCCACTACGCCTATCGTTTAGCTCCATCGCGTAGCGCTGATGCCTTATCGTCTAACGCATCTGCCTATCGTCTAACGTGTCTGCTCATCGTATGGTGCCATCGCCCAGCGTCTGCGTCTATCACGCAACACCCATCGTTTAGCACTCTTCCTATCTATAGCGCTTCTGCTCATTATGTTCCGTCATCGTGTAGTCTATTACCCAGTGCCTGCGCATCGTCTAGTGTCTACATTCATCGTCTAGCGCCCACTCAATGCTTAATGTTTAGTTTTCACGCTTATCATTTAGCACTTACACTGTTCGTGTAGTGCCATCGCCTATCGTGTAGTGCATCGCTTCTCATCGTTTAGTGCCACACGTAGCTACATGATTGTCTAGCGCATCATTCAGCGCTGCCCATAGCTATATGATCGTCCGCTCTGCCTGCCCATCACTCAGGGATGGCAATGCCTTGCGCTCAAGCTTCTCTTACTCTTTCTGCTCTCGTTCACGCAAGCTCAATGCATGAGCAACTCTTGGCAACGCCTCTTGTCAATGCTTCGGCCAACATGCGTCCAACCTCACAAACGCATGGTTGCCTTTGCTTCAATACTATAGTTTTAGTTTGGTTCGGAGTTATTACTACTATTTGATTGGTTGAAGGGGGAATTCGACACCCCTTCTCATGTTGGTTCTGTAATCCTCTTTTCCTGTATTAATTAGAATTGGATAAAGAAAACAGAGAAGCTCTTGACCAACTTGACAACAAAAATTGCTTAAGTTAGATTTAAAGTTAACTAATTTTTAACAATAAACAAGTAATTTATAAAAACTCCAATTAAAGCGTTAAATAACTTTAAATAACTAAACAACTTCAACAAATTTTTTCCACAAAAATACGTATTCAAATTAATGGGTCTATAAAATATATTATTGAAGTCTTCTGTAAATACAAAAGCAATTCCTTCTTCCTTACCCTCACACACATACGAGTGTGATCGTGTGAAGCACATTACAATGAAGAAAAGTTTTTTAATGAAAGGCTTGTGCCTTTTGGCGGTGGTAATGGTGGTGGTTGTCAGTGAAATTCAACTGGTGGAGGCAGCAAACTGCGAGCCAAAAGAATTGAGAGCATGTCTTATGGCCTTCACAATGTCGATGGAGCCATCATCTGCTTGTTGCAACAAGGTGAAGGAGCACAGGCCATGCTATTGTGGATACAAGAAAAATCCAAAGATTCAACCTTATTTACAATATGATGCCACAAAAAGAATCATTTCTCAATGTGGCGTTGCCATCCCCGCTTGCTAAAATCTCCAATATGCTAAAATATTTATGTGCTAAGCACTTGCATGAATGAATTACTAATATTTGATATTTTGTGATCAATCAAACAACTAGATGAATTCGAATGTCTTGTCTTTTTTTCTTTTATTTCTCATACTTCTATTTTCATGCATTTATATTTTGTGCTTGGACGCAGAACCCCTATCTATTCCTTTAATTAGGGATTTAGCTCATTGAAACTACCTTTATGCTTTCTTATGGTTTGACCTCTGTTGGAGTTTGTGCCCTAAAACCTTATAGTTAATTACTTATTTGATACAATATTGATTATTATAAATATGGAATAATTGGTTATCCATTATGGGAAAGATACAAGGTTATTTTATGAGACTTGAACAGTATGTAGTAGAGACATAGATGGATCATGTTATAGTAATAATCTAAAGGGTCTATAGTATATGGATAAGGCTGAATGTCTTTGTTGGGATTTCTATCCTAATCTTGCAATCTGTAAATTTTGTTACAAGTTAACAGTAAATAAAGTATTATTATTTTTCAAATAAGTGATATTTATTAATTGCATAACCCAAAATCCAATCAACTAAGATCAAGGTTTTTTTAATGTTAAGTTGAACAGTATGTGGTTAATATACAAGTGGATTATGCTTAAGTTATTATAACATAAAAAGTCTATATTATATGGATAAGGTTGGTGTCTTATCCTGGTAACATTATGAATACGACTCACTTCATAAATGTTACAAATGATATAAGTGTTACAAGCAATTTAATCAAGTTGTTCGTATTAATACATGTAAGTGGGGTATCCTATACAATGAGTTTGTATAAGATCGGACCATAAAATATATAATTTGTGAAACCCGAATTTCAATTTCCCTATTTAAGTAGGTAATTAAGGGAATTAGTTATGTATAAGTTAAATCCTATGTTAAAGAAAAGGGAAAAATGTTTAAACAGATTTGTTTAGTAGCTTTGAGATAACCATTAACTAGTAGAAATTTGGCAAAGTATGAAGACAAAAAGGAACCCTGCGTTTGGTGTTAGGAAGCATTAATACATGAGATGAGGCTAAGTGTAGAGGTTAAAAGAAGTTAAGCATTGAATCCAAGGGCAACCATGTGTAGAGATGGTGAGGTTGGGACGCATGTTGGCCGAAGCATTGGCAAGAGTCATTGCCAAAGGTTGCTCATGCGAGGCTGCGTGAGCGACGAGAGCTAGAGCACTAGACGATGGTATAGCTAGCGATGCGCTAGCGATCGTGTAGCTACAAGCGACACTAAACAATTTGAAGTAATGCGCTAGACGATAGAGTTACACGATAGGCAATCAATCAGTGTAAATACTAGACGATAAGCATAAAAGCTAAACGATAGCACTAGATGATAAGCTTAGACGCTAGGCGATCCGTTAGGCACGAGCACTAGGTGATAGAAGCAAGCATTACACGATGACGCTACACGATGAGTGTGAATGCTACACGATAGGCAGAGCACTAGATGATGGGCGTTGCGCGATAAATGCAGACGTTAGGCGATGGCGTTAGATGATAAGCGGATGCGTTAGACGATGGGCATGACGCGTTCGACGATAGACATTAGCGCTACACGATGGAGCTAAACGATAGGCACAGGAGCTATGCGATAGACTATGCGCTATGTGATGAGTGTTAACAAGATCATGATCAGCGGGAGATACACGATAGCGAGATCGTTGAGAGCGAGATGTCACTAAACAATTTAGCTATGTGATAGGGCATAAGTGTTATGCGATGGGATGCAGGCACTAGACGATTGGCAATAGCGAGAGGGCTAAATGTTAAGTGATAGCGAGAGATGATCTAAACGATAAGCTATACGATGAGGTGTAAATGCTATACGATGGTCAGGCGTGCTACGATGTACTACACAACAAGGATCTGAGAACGGTGGGGTGGAAAGATTAACCAGACACATGGCGATCAAAGTAAATTCTTGAAGATCATGCAAATTGAGCTAGGCGAAGGAGAAAACATGCAAATCGGTTAAGTTAAGCTAGAAGAAGAGGAAGGAGACACTTCAAATAGGAGGTGGCGAGGTTGGGCATTGGTAGATTTAAAAGAGAACGCCTAGACATGCTTCAAGTTGGAGGTGTCAAAATTTAGGTGAAGGATAAACGTCTATAAATACGGCAAGAACATTTCCATTTTGAGAGTCCACTTGAAAAGGAGTAATTGAGAGTAAATAAGAGAAATCCATGCATTGAATGGAGGAAAAGCAATGCTGATTTGAGCAGTGAGCAAAACAGTGGCATTCGGCAGTGCATTTGTATGGACAGACGATTGTGCCAAGTTCAAACGAGGAGTTATTCCAAACTACTTGTGCAAATAAGGTGATTCTTGAACCAAAAGCTTTTAAATTGAGTATAGTTTTAGTATGAGGGCTGCTATGAGGAAATTCTAATGATAAGGCTGTCAAATTTAAGGAAAACCAAGAGGTGTTCACAAATGAGAAGACAAACGGGCCGAGTAGAGTAAACTTGAGACTCCGAACTTCCGAGAGGGAATCTCAGGGCCAAACTTTAAGGCAAGATAGTTAAGACATTTTTAAACATTATTGTAGTGTATTGAGATAAGGTCCGTAATGATGAGTAATCAAAGCTTGAAGTTGAATCGGAAATAGGATTCAACAAGAGATGAAGGGAAACCGATTGAACTATGAAGGAAAAGAAATTCCAACAGATCATTGTGAGTGGTTTCTTGTTTTAATCTTTTATCATATTCTGAATTAATATGCTATTGTTATGAATGAATGCTTGTTACCATGAAGTGAGCATGAGGTTGGGATAGTCAGGGAGTCAACGGACCTAGCTCTTGAGCCCAAGATGAGATCTCACGGGATGGTCAAAAGACCGAGAAGTCTAGTTCCTGAGTCTGTGAGAAGAACCTTGCATGGGATGGTCAGAGGGCCGACGGGCCTAGCTTCTGAGCTTATGAGAGTGAGAATTATGTGCACATAAGTTAATGAATATTTATAAATGTGAAATGTTAACTATCTACCGTGTGTGTAGGTAGGTTTATGAAAAGCTTTATTCAAGATGGTGGTTTGCATAGTAAACTCATGTTATGGTGTTATAAGTTGGAATAGACTTATAATTATGATTCTAGTCATTGGGCTTCAAAAGCTCATGTTTTATTTTCATGTTTTTCTTGTAGGTAGTAGAAGAGTCAAGGTTTTAGGAAGTGGTCGACGTCTGCCACAAGATAGAATAATTACTAGAATAAAAGTTTGCAGTCGGGATGGGGCTATGGTTGTAAAATATAGTTTCAAACTTGTAAACTGGTTTCCTAAACAAAGTTGTGATTTCATTTATTCCATTAAGTTTTCCATTGCATTATTAAGTGTTTTAAAGGAAACTAGTAAGAATGGGGAATATGTGTCATGAAAGAGTGATATTTGTTGTCTTCACACCTCCTCTTAGGTAAGAGACGAAATTCGAGAGGGGGTGTGACATTTGGTATCGGAGCGTAAGGTTTTGGGAAAGTGTAAATTAGGTTGAAGCATGGTGATACTATAATATGTCTAATATGTGATATATTATAGGAATCATGCCTCGTGGCAGACTACACAAGCAACCAGTAGGGACTCAAGATGCTACCTGAAAAGCAATGGAGGAAAACCAAGGTTGGTCAAGTCATCTGCAAGTAGAAGTTGGAGGTGACGAGAAATTGCTGGGGAAGTTTGCTCGGTATTTGGCGGAAAGTCTAGGAAGGGTGTCAGTAGACCCCGAGAAGCATTTCGGCATTGGGAGCCCCAACCTTTGAGGGAACAACGAATCCAGCAGATGCAGAAGCTTGGTTCGTGACAGTAGAAAAATGTTTCAGGGTAATGTGATGCTCTAAAGATAGAAAGGTAGCATTAGCCACCTTTTTATTTCAGGAAAGAGCTGAGGACAGGTGGCAGGTATTTGAGAGTAGAAGAAGAGTGAAGGAGGAAATTACTTGGGAGGAATTTGATAAAGCCTTCCATGAACAAGTCTATCCCCAAACATTTCGCGATGCAAAGCGAAATGAATTTCTGGATCTCATGCAAGGCTCATTAATGGTAGTCGAGTATGAACAAAAGTATATAGAACTTAGCAAATATGCCACCAGCATAATTCAGAACGAAGATGGAAGTTGTAGAAGATTCGAAGGGGGACTGCAAGCCGAGATACGAACAAACATAACTGCCAGTGTTGATAGACGAGAATTTCCATAGTGGAAACGGTGTTACAGGTGGAGGCTAGTCTAGAAGGGCCAATAGAAACAAAACCAAAGGAATGGAGAGAGGGAAGTCAAAAATTCTCCATGGGGGTTTTAAATAAGAAAATAAGTAATACCAATTCAAGGAAGAAAAAGACAAGGATGGAACCTATACAAGAAGAGGTGCACATTTCCAAAGAATCCATAGCGAGTACCCAAAGGCCATGGTGTTCGAACTTTAGGAGGTATCACTTTGGGCGCTGCTATGGAGGAGCGAATGTGTGCTACAATTGCAGAGAATCTGGTCATTACAAACGAAACTTCCATCAGACAAGAGAAGAGGACAGAGGGAAAGGAAAATCCCCGGAAGCATAGAGAGATGCACACTATTTCTGTTTATAGATGTTTAATTAAAACCACTTTCTTGTAAATATGTTTTATTTACATTATGATAAACAAATGCCACATTCCTAGAGGAAGACCACATACGTGATCATAAACCATGCAGTAAACTAGTATTAGAAGAGATTTCAAAAAATGCTACAGATAGATCAACAAGAGTTGCTGATCAAACTGGCCAATCAATAAGAGTCGTTGATAGTCCAAGCACATCTAGTCCATCATGTCAATCTCAAGAGTTGAGAGAGCCTCGACATAGTGGGACAGTTGTTAGAAAGCCTGACCGCTATATAGGTTTAGTTCAAACGGAAGTCACCATACCTGATGATGGCTTAGAGGATCCATTGACCTATAAATAGGCAATGAATGATGTTAATCGAGACCAGTGGGTTAAAGTCATGGACCTCAAAATGGAGTCTATATACTTCAATTCAGTCTGGGAACTTGTAGATCAACCTGATGAGGTAAGACCTATCGGTTGTAAATGGATTTACAAACGTAAACGAGACCATATGGGGAAGGTACAGACCTATAAAGCCCGATTAGTAGCAAAGGGTTATACCCAGGTAGAAGGGATAGACTATGAAGAAACCTTCTCACCTGTTGCTATGATAAAATCAATAAGGATACTCTTATGCATTGCCACTTTTTATAATTATGAAATTTGGCAAATGGATGTCAAGACTGCCTTCCTAAATGGCAATCTTGAAGAGAATATCTACATGGTCCAACCAGAAGGGTTCATAGAACTGGGTCAGGAGCAAAAGGTTTGCAGGCTGAATAGATCCATTTATGGATTAAAACAGGCATCTAGATACTGGAATATGAGATTTGATGCTGCAACCAAATCTTATGGCTTTGAAAAAAACGTTGATGAACCTTGTGTATACAAAAGGATCATTAACTCCACTGTAGCATTTCTTGTTCTATATGTAGATGATATCTTACTTATTCGAAATAATGTAGGATACCTTACCGACATTAAGAATTGGCTAGCAACTCAATTTCAAATGAAAGATATGGGAGAAGCTCAGTATATTCTCGAGATCCAAATAGTTCAGAACCGCAAGAACAGAATGCTAGCTATGTCTCAAGCATCTTATATAGACAAAGTGTTGTCTAGGTTTAAGATGCAGGATTCCAAGAGAGGTCTTCTACCTTTCAGGTATGGAATACATTTGTCAAAGGAACAATGTCCTAAGACACCTCAAGAGGTTGACGATATGAGACGAGTTCCCTACGCATCAGCTGTCGGGAGTCTGATGTATGCAATGGTATGTACACGACCATACATTTGTTTTGCAGTAGGAATTGTCAGTAGGTATCAGTCCAATCCCAGGTTTGCACATTTGACTGCCGTTAAGAATATCCTCAAGTTTCTAAGGAGAACGAGGAACTATGTGCTTGTGTATGGAAATAAGGATCTGATCCTTGCCGGATACATTGATTCCGATTTTCAAACTGATATAGACTTAAAGAGATCTACTTCGGGATCGGTATTCATTCTTAATGGAGGAGCAGTAATATGGAGAAGTATTAAGCAGAGCTGCATTGCAGACTCCACAATGGAAGCAAAATATGTTGCTGCATGCGAGGCACCAAAGAAGCAGTATGGCTTAGAAAGTTCCTGAATGATCTGGAAGTTGTTCCAGACATGCATCTGCCAATTACTTTACATTGTGATAACAGTGGGGCAGTAGCGAACTCCAAAGAACCAAGAAGCCATAAGCACGGAAAGCATATTGAGCGCAAATACCATCTCATCAGAGAAATTGTGCAAAAAGGAGACGTTATTGTGAGACAAATAGCATCTGAGCACAACATTGCTGATCCATTTGCAAAGGCCCTCCCGACTACTGTTTTTGAGGGCCACCGGAAGAGTTTAGAACTATGAGTAGAATAAATAGGGCAAGTGGGAGAAATTAAAATTGTGGGTATGGGATGCCCTAGTTTATTGTATTTAGATTTCTCTTCCTGTACTCAACTTTGTTGTAACCAACTAGGAGTTTTAGTCCAAGAGGGGGTTTGTTGGGTTGTATGTCCTAAAACTCGTAGTTTTTGTAAATAAGTGAATTTTAGTATGTATGAAGTTATTCAAGTGAATTAATTGTTTATTCTAAATCCCATTAAACTACGAACCCTTGGCTATTATTATGAGTACTTGGAGTTTATGTGGAGACATAAACAGGATCAAAGTTCGAGTAAGTAGCCTAAATAGTCTATAGTATATGGATCAGGTTGGGTACCTCTTCCTGGAGACACTATTGAATACGGCCCGCTTCATGATTGTTACAAATGTTGTAAGGTGTCATAAATGAAGTGATCCTGATTTCTTCATGTAGAGACATGTGAACTGGGGTATTCTACATAATAAGATTGTGTAAGACTGACCCTGAAATAATCACTATTACGTATTAACACCGTTTACGATTAACACTGATTAATTTCACTTAACGATGACCTAGATAACTTGATCTGAATCTTGTGCTATCTATGAACTCCTGTTTATTCACAATTATCACTTGATCTGCATAGATGAGAGTAAGCTCAATAGCACTGCTCAATATTCCTCCCACTTCAAGGATAAGACCGGGTAGATAGCTGTGGGCATAGAATTTGCAAGACGGAATTCACTTCTACCCAACTTAGGGATAGTAGAAAGGTTTTTCTCTTAAGTGCTGTTACCGGGTCTTGAACAAGGGGCCCCATCCTCTCACTGGCCCAATAGGGAATGGATTTAGTGATTAAATCCTAAATCAATTGTTCATTAGAGGGACAGTGGTACTTAAGGAGAAAAGATGTAACTCAAAGGTAAATCGGTAATTAACCTAGCTGAAGTTATGAACGACCTATGAAGGATTGACTTATCCATGACGGTTATATCAAATGGACACAAATATATCTACGATGAGGAGAATGCAGCTACGGGCTTTAGTGGAGTGTCCCGTTAGTTAACGAATGTTGGTTAACTAGGTTAAAGAGTTTGGCCAATTAATCTCGGATCGTTGGAGCTCATGATCTGTAGGTCCATTGGGTCCCTCTACTAGCTCATAAATGGACTAAAATCTTAGATAGTGTGGTGAATGAGTTTGAACCGTTCAAATCTTGGCTTAAGGAATGAAAGTAAGATATATACGATATATCGACATTTAATTACGAATTTAACGGACAAATAGAGTTAATTATAATATTTAAATATGATTTAAATATTAATTATATGAATAGGGATTCATATCGTTTTTTTAGAAAAATCGGACAAGTGGAAAAAATAATATTATTTTATATTAAAATAATATTATATTTAATTAAATTAATTAAATATTAAATTTTTTGTATTTATTTAATTATTTAATTAATTATTTTAAAAAAAAATAAAATTCAATTTTAATTCAATTTTTGGAAATTCATTGAAAATTTGATTTTAAAATGGATTTTTGAAGATTGGATTTTCCCACTAATTTTCCCACTAACTAAGCTAGGAGCTTGGTTGTCTTCTTCACAATTAACCAACAAATTAACCATTTTGTGTTGTCAAATTTTGATGCAATTGGATTGCATGTTATTCTTTAATAAATAGAGATGATTTTGGCATAAAAATGGTTAAGAATTTTGTGAAATAAAAGGTTAATTTTGCAAAATTCAATCTATTGTTCATCTTCTTCCCAACCTTCGTTCCTTCTTAAATTCACCACAAATTTGGATCCCACCATCCAATCTAAGCCTAGAGAATAGTAGAGAAGACTCTTGTGGTGGTCTACAACCAAGTGGTGCTGAAATTCATCAAGAATTGAAGGAGAATTTGGAGCTTCAAGGGTAAGTGTTCTTGAAACTTTGTTTTTCCTTTTTTAATTGCATGTTTAATCCTCTAAATTTAGCATCTTAGATGAAAATTGATCAAATCAACTTCTGCTGCATGCTCATTTATCCTGTTGGAAGGACTTTTGGTATTAGAATAGCAGTGGAAAAGAGGTGCCTGTAAATAAGCTCTACTTAAATAAAATAAAGCTTGTAGATATATTGAAATAAGTAATAAAGTAATGTTTACAGTAATGATCAAATTTCGAGGACGAAATTTTCTTAATGGGGAGGTGATTGTGAAACTCGGATTTCAATTTCCCTACTTAAGCAGGTAATTAAGGGAATTAGCTAAGTGTAAGTTAAATCCTATGTTGAAGAGAAGGGAGAAATTCTAAGTGTTTAAACAGATTTGTTTAGTAGCTTTGATATAAGCCTTAACTCATAGAAATTTGGAACCATGCATTTGGTGTTAGGAAGCATTAACACATGAGATGAGGCTAAGTGTAGAGGTTAAAAGAAGTTAAGCATTGAAGCTAAGGGCAACCATGTGTAGAGATGGTGAGGTTTGGACGCATGTTGGCCGAAGCATTGGCAAGAGTCATTGCCAAAGGTTGTTCATGCATTGAGGCTGCGTGAGCGAGAGCAAGAGAGCTGGAGCACAAGGGATTAGGCAGAAGATGGTATAGCTATGTGTGGGCACTGAGCGATGCGCTACACGATCGTGTAGCTATAGGCGACGCTAAACGATGTATAGTAATAAACTCGACGATAGAGCTACACGATAGGCGATAGAACTACACGATCAGTGTAACCACTAGACGATAAGCGTATAAGCTAAATGATAGCACTAGACGATAAGCTTAGACACTAGGCGATGTGTTAGGTGTGTGCGCTGGCCGATAGAAGCAAGCGCTAAACGATGATGCTACATGATGAGCATGAACGCTACACGATAGACAGAGTGCTAAATGATGGGCATTGCACGATAGACGCAGCCGCTGGGCGATGGTGTTACATGATAAGCGAATGCATTAGACGATAGGTGTGATGCGTTAGATGATAGTCGCCAGCACTACTCGATGAATCTAAATGATAGGCGCAGAAGCTATCTAATAGGCTATGTGCTATGCAATGAGCATTAGCGAGATCGTTATCAGTGAGAGATACACGATACAGAGATCGTTCAGATCGAGATTGTTGAGAGCGATATGTTACTAAACGATTGAGCTATGGGATAGGGCATAAGTGTTATGCGATAGGACGCAAGCATTAGACGATTGGCAACAGCGAGAGGGCTGAATGTTAAGTGAAAACGAGAGATTAGCTAAACAATAAGCTATACGATAAGGCGTAAAAGCTATATGATGGTCAGGCGTGTTACGATGTACTACATGACAAGGATTTGATAGCTGTGGCCTGGAAAGATTAACCAGACATATGGCGATCAAAAGAAATGCCTGAAGATCGGGAAAATTGAGCTGGGCGAAGGAGAAAACATGCAAATCGATTAAGTTAAGCTGGAAGAAGAGGAATGAGACACTTCAAATAGGAGGTGGCAAGGTTGGGGGTTGGCAGATTTAAAAGAGAACGCCTGGACATGCTTCAAGGTGGAGGTGTCAAGATTAAGGTGAAGGATAAACGTCTATAAATAGGGCAAAAGGCTTCACTTCAATCCACAAAAACATTTCCATTATGAGAGATCACTTGAAATGAAGTAACTAAGAGTAAATAAGAGAAATCCATGCATTGAACAGAGGAAAAGCCACGCTGATCTGAGCGGTGAGCAAAACAGTGGTGTTAGGCGGTGCAGATTGTAGGACAGACGATTGTGCCAAGTTCAAACGAGGAGTTATTCAAAACTACTCGTTCAAATCAGATGAATCATGAACCAAAAGATTTTAAATTGAGTATAGATTTGGTATGAGGGCTGCTATGAGGAAATTCTAATGCTAAGGCTGTTAAATTTAAGGAAAACCCAGAGGTGTTCACAAGTGAGAAGACAAAAGGGCCGAGTAGAGTAAACTTGAGACTCCAAAATTTCGAGAGGAAATCTCAAGGCCAGACTTTAAGGTAATATAGTTAATACATTTTTATACATTTTTGTAGAAGGAAATATCTTGAGATAAGGTCCATAATGATGAGTAATCTAAGCTTGAAGTTGAATCTAAAATAGGATTCAACAGGAGATCAAGGGAAACCAGGTGAATTGGGAAGGAAAAGCAATTCCAACAGATCATTGTGAGTGGTTTCTTGTTTTAATCTTTTAGCATACTCTGAATTAATATGTTACTTTTATGAATGAATGCTTGTTACCATGAGAAGAGCATAGGGTTGGGATAGTCAGGGGTAAACGAACCTAGCTCCTGAGCCCACAATGAGATCTCACAGGATGGTCAGAGGACCGAGAGGTCTAGTTCTTGAGCCTGTAGGAGGAACCTTGCATGGGATGGTCAGAGGGCCGATGGGCCTAGCTTTTGAGCCCATGTGAGGGAGAATTATGTGCACATAAGTTAATGAATGTTTATAGATGTGTAATGTTAACTATCTACCGTTTGTGTAGGTAGGTTTGTGAAAAGCTTCATTCAAGATGGATGTTTGTGTAGTAACCTCGTGTTATAGTGTTATTAAGTTGTAATAGACTTATAATTATGATTACACTCATTCGGCTTCAAAAGCTCATGTTTTATTTTCATGTTTTCCTTGCATGTAGCAGAAGAGTCCAGGTTGCAGGAAGGGTCGAGGTCTGCCACAAGATAGAATAATTACTAGAATAAAAGTTTGTAGTGGGGATGGGGCTACGGTTGTAAAATATAGTTTAAAGCTTTCAAACTTGTTTCCTAAACAAAGTTGTGATTTCATTTATTCCATTAAGTTTTATGTTGCATTATTAAGTTTTTTTAAAGGAAACTAGTAAGAATAGGCAATAGTTGTCATAAAAGTTCTTTGTTCAATGGATACAAAACACCCATGCTTTAGCACCTAGTATAACGGCCCCTGGTGCAACAACATGCACCAGTTTGACTTGGGGGTGGTGATTTAGTGGCCAGGTCTTCATACCTCCTCTTAGGTAAGAGATGAAATCTGGGAGGTGGTGTGACATAATCTCTCTTTATAACACCATTAAATGAAGAGATGTATATTTCAAACTATAACCATATAACTCGATCGTAATCCTGAATGAGGTATGAACTCATGTTCATGAGAATCGTTCTTTGATTTGTATGGGTGAGAGTGTTCTTAGTTGTCAACTCAATATGGCTACAATTTTGGGAGGATACCGAGTGTTAAGTTGGGAACATAACTTCATAAGATGGAATTCGCTCCTTCTCGACTTTAGGATAAGTAGATAGGTTCTTCCCTTAAGTGCTGACTCCGAGACTTGAACAATGAGATCTGACCCTTTCACTGGCCTAAGATGGATTTAGTTTATGATTAAACAATAAATAGATTGTTGATTAGAGAATCAATGGTATTTAAGAAGCAAAGGTAATTAAAGGGGTAAAACGAAATTTTGACCCAACTGTAATTACTAACAATTTGTAAAGCGTTGACTTACGTTAAATGGTTAATTCAATGGACAAAAATATTCTGCAGTTCATAAGAGTTCAAGTATGGTTCTTTAGTGGTGTGCCCCATAGTTAATGAACGTTGATTAATATATTAAAGAGTTTAATTAATTAATCTCGAATCATTGAAGCTTATAACTGTAGGTCCATAAGGGCCCTTTGCTACCTCACAATGGAATAAACAAGGAAATTAAGTGTTGAAAGAATTTGAAATGTTCAAAGTGATTAAGGGAATTACCTGTATATGATACACTGTAATATAAAGTTAGTTTGAATTAGATTAAAATTCAAACGTTTTAATATGAGAGAATTAATATTTGAATAAGATTCAAATACCAAATTAATATGAATTGAATTTATATTAAACCATAGGTTAAGAGAGAATATATCTATTAGAATATGATTCATACATACATTAAATTAAATATATGATATTAAATTAATTAATTTAATTTAATTTAGTTAATTAAATAAGTATATTTAATTAATAAATATATTATTAAATTTTATTAATCTAATATATTTATTTTTTAATTATTTATTAAATAATTGAAAAGAAAATAACTCCCCTGTTTGTGAGGTGGGGGGAGCGGAAACTTTCCTCACATTGTTTATCCTAAATGAAATATCTTTGCTTTAAGAAGGTAATTGCATTTATTTAGAGAGCTCTCTTAGAAGAATTCTGACTCGCTTTCTCTCTTAAAAAAAAAAAAGCAAAACTATCATAGCCCGCCTCAAGCTCGCCTCCTGGGTTCGAGGGGAGACGTGAGGGACTGCAGATTCCACCATTTTGTGATACTTATTGTCCATCTGAACCTCTTTACTCTCAGTAAACTTTATGTCAAGGAGATAAACAACAACTGATTGAGTAGGCCCATTTTATTACAACAATGTAACATTTATACAACTCCAAGACTTAACTACAATGTTTACAACAACAACTTTTAAACCCCAGAAGTGTGACTATGGCTTGTGGCAGACCTTGACCTTAGCAGCACCCTGGAACTCATCACCTTTTGCTACCTGGGAAGAAAACATGAAAGAAAAGAATGAGCTTCACAAAGCTCAGTAAATCATAAGCAACTTCTAGAGTCTATTTCAACTCATAAATAACAAGCATATCATAAATACAAGGTTAATACTCAAACCTCAGTCTTGAATGAGTCTGATCTCAAACTCTACCTACACACACGGTAGATAGTTAACATTTCACATCTATAAACATTCATTAACCTATGTGCACATAGTTCTCCCTTTCATGGGCTCAGAAGCTAGGCCCGTTGGCCCTCTGACCATCCCATGCAAGGTTCCTCCCATCAGCTCAGGAACTAGACCCCTCAGTCCCCTGACCATTCGGTAAGGTTCCACTCAGGGCTCAAGAACTAGGTCTATTGACCCCTGATAACATGTAGAAATACAAGTTATTTACATTGTTTTATTTAGATATTGCTACCAAAAGAAAGGAAAGTTGCGTCAATTTTATAGAAATTGGCTAAGAAATGCAAGAATTATAAATTGTCGTCAATACACCCACTGACACCATTGCGATGGTAGAATGGAATGTTTCTGATCTGTTTTGCAGTAAATAAGTCATCGCATGCGTTCATGGTTCAAGATAAACTAAACAACGCATCTATGTCGCATTGCGCCCATCATTCAGGAATGAATAGACCATCAATGCAATGACGGCGCATGTGACAGTCGATCCAGAGCTTAGCATTCAACGCGAATTCAACCGCATGCAGTAATATAAAACAACACCGCATGTCGGCGAACGATCGAGGATGTAAAGAGCAACAACGCATTTGCGGAGGAGTCTGACAAATGTACAGCTTACCGTTGTGCATTTTTGATGGGATTGATTGCGTAACAGAAGGAATATTCACTCCACCATTTCCGGAACTGCCATAATAGTAAAGTGGGGACCACAAGTCAGAGAGTCAAGCCTTCATCTATAAATAGCCTCTGAGAATTCACTGAAAAATATGCTTGAATACATAGAAAAGTGTATATACTGATCTCTGAGAGAGACTGGTTGAGCGACTAATCAGAGTAGATCTAGGAAGAATCAAGAGACAAGGCTGAGAGGTGAGTCTCCTGGCAAGAATCGTTTCGATCCCCACCGAGAGGGAAGCTCTTCTCTTCATCCATTCCACACGCCGGTAAGCAAATCCTCTGTCCAGATCTGTGTCAAGACGTTGACACTCTTCTGTATTTGTTTCTATCTCTTTTTCATCAATTGTATTCATCTTCTTAGTCTATCATCACACCATGTATCAGACGCTTTATCTTAGTATTAATTGTTATGATCATTTCCATCTCCATCTTTCTGTCATTTCCGTTCATCCGTAATTCACTTTCTCCACGATGTTTTCTTAATCCCTTGGATAATTAGCATGAATTAAGCAAGTAAGTAATTGGGTTAAGGAAATAAGTAAGTTTAGTCAAAGCATGCTAGACAACATCTTCACCTGTGAGAGCAGAAGTGAAGATGTCTTTCCGCCTATCGAGAGAGGGTTGGAAGAATGCCTTAACTAAAGCGAGAAGTACTTCCAGAGATGGAAGCAACCTTGCGTTCATCACGTTCATCCCTATTTCACCATAGAGATATGGGAACGTGGCCGATCACCGAGAGGTGTATGCCAAGGGAAAGTGGAACCTTAGTTATATCTTTAACACAATTAACAAACTTGCGATGTTTGTACTAGTTATTCCTTCCCATTTCTGACTCATATATAAAGACTTTCCATCACATACCATGATCCTTTGTATAAACTTCACAGTCAGTCTCGAACTCAGCATCATGTATATCATGTATCCTGTATCTTGCATCACGTTAGCTTAGGTTTATTTTTATCGCAATTTATTTTATTAACACAACTTTAGTTTATCTGCACAATTTTACTTTACCCTTTATTAATTGTAAAAAAACTGGTCGCATGTATCACAAATGTAACACATTAACGACAACAATCCCTGTGTTCGACCTCGGATCACTCTGAGAAACTTGCGTTGGAATTATACTTGGTTTTAGCGCAAGGAAACTTGTGACAATGCATTACTCCATAGCATACTACAAGCATATAATTAACAACGCATACATCTAGAAGTAGTATCGCATAAAATGTACATGAGCAATAACATAGCATAAGAATACATTTAGCATTACAAGTTTATGGCAACATGAGTTAGTAGCACATCATCATGCATGCACAGTAAACAATCAATTCCAAGTAAACAACCCCCTGTCCATCCCAATCATATATTCTCATTTTTTATCCTATTTACTCGTTCATAACATAAGCATTTACATATACTTTTAAAAGACATTCTTTAAGTCTTGGAGGAAATAACCACTCAACTTGGTAAGGATAGGAACCTTTCTTTCTAGAAATTCCTTGATCACCTCAGGCTCTCTTTTGAACCCTAAGATTTAGATTCAACTTAAAGCTCAGATTACTTATAGTTCCAAGGCTTATCTTGAAGGAAATCGACACTCGAGATTTTCGTGAGCAGTGGAAGTAAGACTATTCCAAATTACAATCATGAATCAACAATACATTTACAGTCGACTTCAATACAAACAGTTATGCAAATATACAGAAAAATTACAGCATGAACATCAAAATTACAAAAGGAAAAACTGTACTAACAAAGGTAGAAGCATCTCTGTGCTCTGATACACACTCTAATCGATCACAGCAACCACGAGCCCTCGATCTACACGACCGCAACACCCACGAACACAACATGAACACTTCGCACTCATCCTCAACGATCTCCTCAGTCACGAACTCCTTCGCAACAGTGAATGGCCTCCATAGCACCATGAACGGCTTCCGGAAAACCTTGACGGTGTTGAGTTGAGTCTGACACCACCAACATGGCGACCTTGATATTCTCAGTGTGAGAATCAAGAGGGTGGGCTCTGTTCGGACTTGGTGTAAAGCAGGCGAATGGAGAAAATACAGATCGTGTACACGATTGAACAAGTGGGAGAAGTCGGAGACCTATCGTATAGGTTGATGCCCAATCGTTTAGATAAAACTATGTGATCGTCTAGCAAAATCTATGCGATCGTTTAGCTCTATCGTTTAGCTCGGTCAATTCTACACGATTGTTTACCTTGGGCCAATGATCGTCTAGCAAAGCTATGCAATCGTTTAGTAAACACTGCACGATTGTTTAGCTAGCACCTGCACGATCATTTACCTAGCCCAGCCATCGTTTAGTAAATATTTATTTACTTGACGACTTCCGTGAGTTTCTTTTTGCCGGAGAGAAAAAAGAAATTCTTTTTCAATCTTTTATAAAAAAACCCCTTTTTCAAAATAGGAAACTGATTTCCTTTTAAAACCTCACAGTTACCATGATCAATAACCACCCACTACATATGGTTATTTAAAAGAAAAAGTATTAATTATCTAATAATTAATATTATTGTAAACATAAATTATAACCAACTTATCATACTATATTTATAACCTATAGTTTTAATATTTCATCTCATGAAACATATAAACCATAGTTCTTTTTCTATTCCATGGTACTTAATGTAAATCTCATTTACATCAATCCTCCACTAGATGTATCTCATACATCATACCGATTATATCATATATAATCAAAATACCTTTGTCAATTTGAACATTTCAAATCAACACCAAGAACTGATCCTTCAACATGAATCCAAGCTACCAAGGAGACCTCATGAACCTGTAGATCTGAAGCTCCAACGGTACGTGAATAACTGACTAAATTCTTTAGTCACAGGATCCACCATTCGTTAACTGCCAGGCACTCTACTAAAGACCGACAGCTGAACTCTCCTTACTACAGATATATTATGTGTTCATCTTAACCAATCAGCAGTGCGACAACCCTTCACAGATTGCTCGTAAGTACAGCTGGGCCAATAACCGTTATGCCCTTGTAGTTACATCTGTCTCTTTAAGTACCACTGATCCCTTTAATGAACATAAATCATAGTCCTACGATGATTAAGTATTCTCTTCCAAAGAAAAGTTGTGGCCACTATGTTCAAGCCCCGGAATCAACCCTTAAGGGAGCAATCTCTCTACTTATCCCTGCTTCGAGAAAGAAGTGAATTCCATATTGTGGATTGAGTTCCCAGCTCCCAGATCAGACAAGTCCCCAAAAAGGTAGGCATGTTGAGTTGGCAATCTGGCCATTCTCACCTATACTAATCAAAGGACCGCCCTCAAAGGCAGGAGTTCACAAAACACTCAGGATTGAGGTCGTGTCACCTCTGGTCGTTTAGGTGAGATTCAAGTCTCTAGTATCAACGGCGTTATATACAGAGTCTAGTCATCTTGTGGTCCAGGTCTTATAAAAACTCTTTGTATAGGACACCCCTACTCCACAACTCCACGTGAATGGTCTGGATCAACCATCTGTAGTAGTTTACAACACTTGCAAACCTCTACAAAGCGGGTCGTATCTGTAGTGTCACTAGGATCAGGTATCCCACTTTAATCCTTATACTACAGACTGATTTAGGTTATCACTTAAGACATGATCCACTTGTACATCACATATACATGCTTAAGTTCATATAAGATAACCAAGGAGCTTTGTTTGTTGGATATGAGTAAATTCCAAAATTAAATAACATTTATTTTATTCATTGAACAATGTGTATCTTTACAAAACATGCTCTAGAATGTCTCAGGACGTTTACCTTAAAATTTTCACTCAAAATTCCTCGTGGTTTGGCCGGAATCATCAAAACATCAAGACTGGCCCAAGCTTACCTGAAAGCTCGACCCTTCTGAATTTTCTTCTCTCTACAACCTGATTCCTTGGAGATTCTTCTCTGGTAGCCCTACCCTGAAAACTAGACTCTTAGAGATTTCTGGTGGCTTTAGAATCACTTCAAATCCACGAGTATTCTGGGAGACATCCTCGTCCCAAGTTGATGCTACTTCCAAACTTCACTATTCGACTTCTTGATCAACGTATGGTTGTCTCCGAAACTGCTCTTAAACACTCTTTCTATTATAATTCAAGAGATTTCGAGTTATGTACTAAAGAGACCTCTTGTTGTGGTATTTATAGGCTAAAGAAAATAATCCTTCTCATCTGTTAAGTCTTCCAATGCATGACACCTCCTACTCTTGAAGTGTTTGCACCATGTTTTGCCACCACCTACTCTCTTGACATTCACCTACTCTCATGCCACACACCTACTTGTTTTGTCTTCGTCATGCATAAGATTTCCTTTGCATGAAACTTCATTAGTCCAGCTCTTACTAACTCAAGTCTAACCACCTCTCGGTATAGACATTTGTCCATATGAGCTCATCAGCCTTGCATAATGCAAGCCTCAACATCGCTCCATCATTTAGTCCATCATGCAACTCTTGCACATCATCGTTTAGCTCCATCATTTTATGAATCTCTCGCTATAATCGTTTAGTTTCTGCATCCATCGCATAGCACCAACGCCCCATCATGTAGCTCAATCATTTAGTAACATCCCGCTCTCAACGATCTCACGTATAGCCTATCGCTTAGCTGTCGTGCCCATCGTTTTGCTCCATCATGTAGCACTGATGCCTCATCGTCTAACACATATGCTCATCACATAGCGCCATCACCCAACCCCTGCGTCTATCATGCAATGCCCATCTTTTAGCATTCCAGTTGTCGTGTAGCGCCATTGTGCAGTCTATCGCCCAGCGCCTATGCATCGTCTGGCGTCTATGCTCATCGTCTAGCACTCACTTAGCACTTAACGTTATCATGTAGTGTTATCGCGTAGCACTATCATTTAGCTTTTATGCTTATTGTCTAACGCTCACACTGATCGTTTAGTGTCTTTGCCTATCATATAGTTCTATCGTGTAGCACATCGCTTCACATTGTTTAGCGTCGCATACGGTTACACGATTACCTAGTGCATTGCTCAGCATCGCCCAAAGCTATACGATCGTGTACAAGTGCCTTATGCTCAAGCTTCTCTCGCTCTTTCCACTCTCGCTCACGCAGCCTCAACGCATGAGCAACTTTAGGAAATGCCTCTTGCCAATGCTTCGGCCAACATGCATCCTACCTCACAAATGCATGGTTGCCTTTGGCTTCAATGCTCAATCTCTTTTAAACCTCTACTTACTTAACCTCATCTCATGCATTAATGTTTCCTAACACCCAATGCATGGTTCCTTTTGGCTTCACACTTAGCCAAAGTTTTCACAGTTAAGGCTTATCTCCAAACTACTCAAGAAAAATCTATTCAACACTTAGAAATTTCCTTCTCTTCAACATAGGATTTAACTTTCACATAGTTAATTTGTGAAACCTGGATTTCCATTATTCTTACTTAAGCAGGTGTTAAAAGGAATTAACTAAGTGAAAGTTAAATCCTATGTTGAAGAGAAGGAAATTTTTAAGTGTTGAATAGAATTTCCTTGAGTAGTTTTGAGTTAAGCATTAATTGGTAAAATTTGACTAAGTATTTGACAATGCGTTAGTATGTGCCATGCGTTGGCCATTAGACTTTGAGAGGTTATTTGGGAGGTTAGTAGTGCATGCAACAACCAAAGTCTTGAAGAGGTTAGAACAATGCATGCAGCAGCCTCAAGTTACGCATCCAAGGGTGCTGGACGTTGGATGTGTTGGAGGCGATGGATGCGTTGGATGCGATGGATGCATTGGAGGGCATGCGTTGGATGCATTGGATGTGTTGGATGCGTTGGATGATGGATGTGTTGGATGCGTTGGATGATGGATGCATTGCATGCGATGGACATGATGGACGTGGCAGTGCTATGCGATGGTAAGCAGTGATGAACGCGATGGATGCGATGGATGCGACAGTGCAATATTATGCATTGGTGATGCACTATGCGTTGGTGATGCACTATGCGTTGGTGATATGTTATGCGTTGGTGATGTACTATGCATTGGTAATGTGCTATGCGTTGGTCATCCAAGGGTTTGTGGATGCATGCGCCGGTTGATGGTGTCTGGACATAGGTAGGTTGCGGCAATGGATGGGCGCATTTTTTATTAACGCATATGAGAGTTGATAGCCGCATGCAAGGTTGTCATCCTAACATGTGGCTTGTTGGGAAGAAATCTTAAGCCTTAAGCAAATGAGGTGGTTGCACAAGAGGACATGCAAAATTAAGCATTTTGTGCTGGCTAAGGATGAAGAAGACACCTAAGATTGCGTTGATTAAACATTGCGTTGATAGTGCGAGGAAGAAACACTTGGACATGCGGCCAAGTAGAAGGTGTCGACATTGGAGAGTTTTTGGATGCCTATAAATAGAGCCAAGGACTTCTTTCCAGATCAAAATTAAAAAGACATTAAGAAGAGTGGGAAAAGATGAGTAAACATTGCGTTGATAGCAAATCCAGGCGTTGATCATAAAGCTTCGAAGGGGACGCAGTAGACAGTGAAGTCTGGAAACAGCATCAATTTGGGACGAGGAGTCCTCCCAGTATACACGTGCATTTGGAGTGATTCTAAAGCCATCCAAAAGCTCTGAAAGTCTAGTTTTTAGAGTAGGGCTTCCGAAGAAGAAGCTCCAAGGGATCGGGCTAGAAATTGAGAAAAAGACAAAGGGGTCAGGTTGTCGGGTAAGCTTGGACCAATCTTGAAGATTTGAAGATTTCGGTCAAACCACGAGGCGTTCTGAGCTCATGTTTTAGGGTAAGCTTCCTGAGATAGATTAGAGCATGTTTGTAGAAGGAAGTATCTTGAGATAAAGCTTAGAACTATGAGTAATCTGAGCTTTAATTTGAATATGGAATTTAGGGTTCAAGAGGAGCCCGAGAGGAAACCAAGGAACTTCCAGAGAGAAAGGTTCCTAAACGATCAAGGTGAGTGGTACTTTCTTTAAGTCTTAAGAATATATTTTAGAATAATTTGTATATGCTTAGGTTATGAATGAATATCTAGCATGAGAATGAGATTATGTGATTGGGATGGTCAGGGGGTCAATAGACCTAGTTCCTGAGCCCGTAAGCAAAACCACACGGGATGGTCAGGAGATCGAGAGGTCTAGTTCCTAAGCCTGTGGGAGGATCCTTGTATGGGATGGTCAGAGGGCCGGCAGGCCTAGCTTCTGAGCCCATGAGCGGAGAGCTATGTGCACATAGAAGACATAGGAGACAAAGGAAACGTAAAGGGTAAGCGTTGTATTTAGTAACAGTTATCTATCTACCGTGTGTGTAGGTAGACAACATACTGATTCTAGTTAGTTATTAGTTTAGCTATCTACCATGTGCGTAGATAGAGTTGTGATCAGACTCACTCAAGGCTGAGGTTTGAATGTAATGTCGTATCTATGATATGCTTGTGTTTATGAGTTGAAATAGACTCTAGAAGTTACTTACCACTCACTGAGTTTTGTGAAGCTCATTCTGTTATTTCATGTTTTTCTTCCCAGGTAGCGAAAGGTGAGGAGTTCCAGGGTGCTGCTAAGGTCAAGTTCTGCCACAAGCCATAGTTACAATTCCGAAGGGTTTTACAGTTGTTGTAAACTTTGTTGTTAAGTCTTGGAGTTGTATAAACATTACATTGTTGTAATAAAATGGGCCTACTTAATCCGTTGTTGTTTGCCTCCATGACTTAATCGATTGGTTGTTGAATTCGTTCATTGGTATCAGAGTTATTTCCATAAGAGTTTTTAGGCAGTAAGTGTCAACAAAAAGGTTGATAACTGATGCAGTCACGCCCCTTCTCATGCTCGGAGGGTAGTCTGAGATAGGGTGTGACATAATTCCCTTAATTACCTACTTAAGTAGGGAAATTGAAATCTTGGTTTCACAAAAGCAGAGAAAAATTCTTCATGTTTTCTCTTCATCCTTTCATAAAGGATCCCACAATCCCTATTGTTCTAAGAGAATAGTAAAAATACCATATTGGTGGTGTCTGAATCAAATTTGTTTGTGTTGAACGTGTTTTCAAGATTGAGTGAAGTTTTCTAGAAGAGTTTTTAAAAGATATTTCAATTTCGACTCTTATCTTTCTTGTTAAACTTGTTTAAACCCATGTTGATTTTTTGCTACATAAAATTCTTGTAACAAAATTAGACAAAAATGATAACACGCTTCCGTAAAAGGAATTCAATTCCTTCAACCTTATCTTGCTAACAATATGTATGCAGCTCACTTTGTAAGTATTACAAATGTTATAAGTTTTACAAATAATGTGATCCAAATTGGAGATATGCAAGTTGGGGTATCCTATACAATGAGTTTATATAAGAGCAAACAACAAAATACTTTATCTCTCTTTGTAATGCCATCGACTTAAGAGATTAATATTTCATAGGATAACCATGTGTAACTTGATCTCAATTCTAAGTGAGTTATAAACTCCTGCATGTGAGGGCCTGCGTTCGATTTATATGGGTGAGAGTGTCGTAGTCGTCGATTCAATAAGCCTACTAGTTTGGGAATGAGGTCGAATGGGGAGCTAGGAACATAACTAAACAAGATGGAATCTACTCCTTCCCGCCTTTTTTTTGGGATTTGTGCCCTGAAGCCTCCTAATTTGTTAGTTGATTGTTTTAGTTACTAATTATGCAATATTAATTACTCCATTAACCGAAAAAATCTACTGGTGGATCGTTCAAAAAATAACCTAAGAGTCTATAGTATATGGATAAGGTTAGGTGCCTTATCCTGGTGACACTATGAATATGACTCACTTTGTAATAGTTAAAAATAGTTTGATCCAAACCGTTCATGTGGAGACATATGAGTGAGAGTATCCTATACAAAGAGTTTGTATAAGACCAGACCACAAAAGATTTAATCTCTTTCTATAAATCCATTAATTGATGAGATTAATATTTCATAAGATGATCATGTGTGACTCGATCTTAATCATGAGTGATTTAGGAATTCCTGTCTGTGAGGTCGGTCCTTTGATTTGCATGGGTGAGAGTAGCCTAAGTTGCTGACTCAATAGGCCTACCATTTTGAGGACTTGACTAAATAGGGAGCTAGGAACATAACTTCATAATATGGAATTCTCTCATTCCTTTATAGGGTAAGTAGATGAGTAGTTCCTATTGGATTTTATGTCCTAAAACTCGTAGTTTGTAAATTAATAAACATATTCTGTTTTGTTTTTCGATAAAGTTGTTATTAAAATTGTAATCTTGAATCCAATAAACTAAGGTCTTGAGGCTATTTAATGTAGTTTGAACTTTATGTAGTGACATAAATGTGGATCAAGTTCAAATATATAGCCAAAATGGTCTATAGTATATGAATAAGGTTTGTGCCTTATTCTTGGGACACTATGGATGCGACCCATTTTGTAGTTAGTACAAACGATGTAATCCTGAATCGTTCATATAGAGATATGTGAGTGGGGGCATCCTATGCAAAGAGTTTGCATAAGAATGAACCATGAAATAGTCACTTTTTACGTTCTAAATGTCGTTTTATGTACAAAACTTACTATTTCGTTAATTGATGACCTAGGTAACTTAAACTTAATCCTCAGTTAACTATGAACTCCTGTTCACTCGGAATTATCCTAGGTGAGGGCAGCTCATCATCGCTGGCCCAATAAGCCTCCCATTTCAGGGGTAAAATTAGGTGGATAGCTGGAAACATAGGGTGCAAGATGGAATTCACTCCTACCCGTTATAGAGATAGTAGATAGGTTGTTCCCTTTAGTACTAAATTCAGGTCTTGAACAAGGGGCCCCACCCTCTCCTTGGCCCGAGAGAGGTTCAGTTTATAGGTTGGACCTTAAACCAATTGTTCATTAGAGGATTAGTGGAACTTAAGGGACAAGATGTAGTCTTGGGGGTAAAACGGTTTTTATGACCTAGCCAAGGTTACGAAAAACCTTTGAAGAATTAGCTTAATAATCATGGTTATATCAAATGGACACAAATATATCTATAGTGAGGGGAGTGCAATTACAGGACTATAGTGGAATGACCCATTAGTTAACGAATGTTGATTAGCTCCATTTAAAGAGTTTAGCTAGCTAATCTCAGATCGTTGGAGCCCATGATCTATAGGTTCATTAGGTTCCCTTACTAGTTCATATGGAATAAACTTAGAACAGTATGATAAAATAATTCAAATTGTTCGAATTAGGTGAAGAGAGAGAAACCGACAACTATATGTTGTATAGTGGTTGGGTTTTTCAGTTTAGAGATATAACTTTAATATTTAAATGTGATTTAAATATCAAGAATATGAATATGTTCATATTCGGAAGCTCGGAAATAATGGAAATGGTCAAAGATGTAAAAAGTCAAAGAGTTGACTTTTGACTTTAAAAAGTCGAACTTTGACCGACCTTATATTCAAATGTGATTTGGATTTCAAGAAAATGAATGTGGATTCATGCTCGGGAGGTCAAAATTAGTCAACACGGAAAAAATCATAAAAAGTCAAAATATTGACTTTTTGGTCAAAGTTTGACTTTGACAAAATGACTATTTTGCCCTTTGACTAAAGTTAGTGGGAAAATCCAAACGTTTGTTGGATAAGTCCACTAACAGAATAGTGGGCTAGGTGTTGGCTTATAGTGGAGACATTAAGCCCACTTAGATAGTGGATTCTAGGTGTTGAGTTTTTATGGATTTGTTTCATGCAAATGTTGCATGGTTTTTTTCTATAAAATGAGATTTTGAATTTGGATTAAAGACTTTTGCCATTTTTTTGCCAAAAGAGTTTTCTAAATTTGGGCTGGAAAAATCTCTTTTCTTTGATTGAAATAAAAACCCAAACCCAAACCCAAATTCATTCTTATTTTCTATTTCTTTCTCTCTCTCGGTTTTCTTCATCCACCGAGTCCTACAATCCGGTTCTGAGTCCAGAGGATAGTAGGTCAACTCTAGTGGTGGTCCGTTCGTGTTTGGGTTGAGATTCAGTGAGGAAAAGGCGTTGTTCAGGAGCTACAAAGGTTGTATCCCATCCCTTTTATTTACCCTTTTTTCCTTCAAATTGCATGCTAATTTCCTTTTATTTAAAAGCAATTAGAGTATAATTACGTCCTTTTTCCATTGCGTATGTCTCGTGTTCCATCATGTGCTATCAGAGCATGCTTTAATTACGTTCAATTGCTTTTGATGGGTGTTTTTTTTTTCTTTTCTATACAAGTGTTGAATGAAATATGGACGAAAGTGGATTTATTATGATTTTGACATCGTTTTTCTCTAAATTTCTTGTGAAAAATTGTAATTGCTCACATGTTTATGAGCATTAATGTGTGAAAAAGGGTCAGTAAATTTGTTGGAATCATTAGAGTTGAAATTAGGTTGTAATTGCTTGATTCCGAGAGAGAGGACAGCAGCAAAATGAAAGAATAATTTCTCACAGACCCGAATTTGGCCACCAGACTTGAGACAAGCTCCCAGACCCGACTCGCAGGTCGAGATCCGACCCAATTCGGAGAAGCCCGCACGCGCGCCTAGCTTTGCACGCTTGCCTCGCCCGGATCTGACTGTGCACCCGCCGCTCCGCCCCACGCACCCGTGTGCCTATTCGTGCTCTCGCTCTCCACGACCCGCGCGTTCCGTCAACCCGCCCCACCCCACGTCTCTGTTTACTGCGCTAGCGAACGTTGACCTAGTTGAGCCAGTTTGACTAGTTCAGCTTGGTTTTTGGTGTTTTTGAGCTTCTTCAAGTGAATTCTGAGCGGTTCCAGATGGTTCAAAGTGTTTGAAGCCATTTCCGGGAAGCTGTTTGTTGATTTCTATAATTAATTAGTTATTTGTTTGTATATAATGCCAAAATCGGTCCACTTTAGTATTGTTTACATATTATGCATGTGATGTATAATGTTGATTATGTGTGCATATAGCATGCCATATAGTTTTAAAATCCACCACAGGAAAAGCATGTGACATGCATTTGTTATATGTTATAAATGTTACAAAATATATACTATACATACTTAGTTTTAATATGAGTGTTATATTGAAGCATGTTTGATTGAAGGAAGCATGTTATAGATGAATGCTCTAGGGTTATAATTGTTATAATTTATTTTATAATTGTTATAAAATATCCTAGACTTCTAAAATCTATAACAAAGATAAGATGCATGCTCATTTAGGGTTAGCCATCGAGAAATCCCAATTTTCATGGAAAATAGGTCGATATCTTGTAAAACCAAAGTTACAAAAAAACTCATCGAGCAAGATCTTGGCAAAAAGTCAGATAAGATGACTAAGGTTGAAGGTTTTTAAGTTGACGGTTCACGGAATACCAACTACCTGTAGATCGAGTCGGCATCTGAGTTAGGTTTTACCGGTTTTATGAGCATGCGTGAGCGATGTGAGGTAATACAATTTGTTTATCACCTAGATATCGTAGGTTTAAAATCCAGTATAAAAGTTATACTCGGATGAAATTTGTTTATCACCTAGACTTAGGATATGTTTAGTTAGCCGAAATGTATCGCTAGGTATTTTATAACCTAACCGTTTAGAACACTTCAGTTGGAGAGAAGTAATATACTTTTAGCTCTAGCGTCCCTAAGAGTTCACATTGTGAGATTCATGCTTGGATTTGGGCCGCCTTGGGAGCGGACTCCATTCGGAGAGTGTTTGCATGAGTCAAAACCAAGGTGAATAGGGGAAGTTATTCATAGTAAGTGGGAGAAGGAAGTGTGTCAACACATTCTACGGTCTCTTCCATTAGGTCGCACCGTGAGATTCCTATAATATGCCTGCATGTCTGCCCTGGAGCGACCTTACCAATCGAAGGGCTGTATTATAGGATTCTGAACTCCGCGAACTCTAGAAATTGATCGAGTCTTTCAGGTTCGTTTTCATTCTTGTCTTTCCAACTTCGGAAGCATAATGATTCCGATCTCTGAGGTCTGAAAATGGAGGGTCACACTTACGAGAATTACTAAGTGTTAGTAAATTCTTGACCAAAGTAGTGATAACTAAGTTACTATAGGGAGAATAGTTATTCTGGTGATAGTATCTAGTCAAGATAGTCTTGGTTCAATGGAGGAATAGTCGATCACCCTTTGGTGAAGGTTATTCTAAACCATTGAAATATCGTTGCAAAATATAATAGTGAAGGGTACATTATTAGTTTTTTTCTTTGCTAAACTTGATTGGATTTAAAAGATTAATGTTTTTACTAAAAAGGATATGTTTTTCTTTTCAGCATGACTAGCTCTTTAGATCAACTCTTAGCTTCCGAGAAACTAAACGGAGATAATTACTCAACATGGAAAAACAATTTGAATTCAACACTAGTAATAGATGACCTGAAATTTGTCTTAACTGAGGAATGTCCTTAGGCCCATGCCTCGAAATAAGCACAAGGTAAATATGATTTACAAGTTGCTGAAACATGTTTAGTGGAGTATGATACCTCAACCTGGATATTGAATTTAGGAGCCACTAATCATATTTGCTTCTTCTTTTAGGAAACTAGTTCCTCGGAAAAGCTTGAAGAAGGCGAGATCACCCTCAAGGTTGGAATAGGAGAGGTTGTCTCCGCCAAAGCAGTGGGAGACTTGAAGTTATTTTTCAACGATAGATATATCATACTTAAAGATGTTTTGTATGCTCCTAAAATGAGAAGGAATTTAATATCTATCACATGTATATTGGAACAAATGTATAAAATATCTTTTGAAGTTAATGAAGCGTTCATTTTCAGAAAAGGTATTCAAATTTGTCCTGCTATACTAGAAAGAAACTTATATAAGTTAAGACCAACTAAAGCAAAATTTGTCTTAAATACTGAGATGTTTAGAATAGCCGAAATTCAGAATAAAAGAAAAAAAATTTTCTTCTCATGCCTATCTATGGCACCTAAGACTTGGCCACATAAATCTCAAAAAGATTAAGAGATTGGTTAAGAATGGACTCCTAAATAAATTAGAAGACAATTCTTTACCTCCATGTGAGTCTTGTCTTGAGGGAAAAATGACTAAGAGATCTTTTACTGGAAAAAGCCTCAGAGCCACAATACCCTTCGAGCTCGTACATTCGGACCTCTGTGGACCGATGAATGTCAAAGCTCGAGGTGGGTATGAATATTTCATCAGTTTTATTGATGATTATTCAAAGTATAGTCATATTTACCTAATGCATCACAATGTTGATGGAGCCATCATCTGTTTGTTGCAACAAGGTGAAGGAGCACAGACCATGCTATGGTGGTTACAAGAAAAATCCAAAGATCCAACCTTATTTACAATGTGATGCCACAAAAAGAATAATTTCTCAATGTGGCGTTGCCATCCCCGCTTGCTAAAATCTCCAATATGCTAAAATCTTTAAGTGCTAACCACTTGCATGAATGAATTACTAATATTTGATATTTTGTCATCAATCAAACAACTAGATGAATTCGAATGTCTTATCGTCTAGCACTTACACTGATCGTGTAATGCCATCGCCTATCGTGTAGTTCTACCATGGCGTGCATCACTTCTCATCATTTATCGCCGCGCGTAGCTACACGATTGTCTAGCGCATTGCTCAGTGCCGCCGATAGCTATATGATCGTCCACCCAACGCCTTGCACTCTCCGCTCTCGCTCACGCAGGCTCAATGCATGAGCAACTCTTGGCAATGCCTCTTGCCAATGTTTCGGCCAACATGCGTCCAACCTCACAAATGCATGGTTGCCTTTGCTTCAATACTATAGTTTTAGTTTGGTTCGGAGTTGTTGATATTATTTGATTGGTTGAAGGGGAATTCGACACCCCTTCTCATGTTGGTTCTGTAATCCTCTTTTCCTGTATTAATTAGAATTGGATAAAGAAAACAGAGAAGCTCTTGACCAACTTAACAACAAAAATTGCTTAAGTTAGATTTAAAGTTAACTAATTTTTAACAATAAACAAGTAATTTATAAAAAATCCAATTAAAGCGTTAAATAACTTTAAATAACTAAACAACTTCAACAAATTTTTTCCACAAAAATACGTATTCAAATTAATGGGTCTATAAAATATATTATTGAAGTCTTCTGTAAATACAAAAGCAATTCCTTCTTCCTTACCCTCACACACATACGAGTGTGATCGTGTGAAGCACATTACAATGAAGAAAAGTTTTTTAATGAAAGGCTTGTGCCTTTTGGCGGTGGTAGTGGTGGTGGTTGTCAGTGAAATTCAACTGGTGGAGGCAGCAAACTGCGAGCCAAAAGAATTGAGAGCATGTCTTATGGCCTTCACAATGTCGATGGAGCCATCATCTGCTTGTTGCAACAAGGTGAAGGAGCACAGGCCATGCTATTGTGGATACAAGAAAAATCCAAAGATTCAACCTTATTTACAATATGATGCCACAAAAAGAATCATTTCTCAATGTGGCGTTGCCATCCCCGCTTGCTAAAATCTCCAATATGCTAAAATATTTATGTGCTAAGCACTTGCATGAATGAATTACTAATATTTGATATTTTGTGATCAATCAAACAACTAGATGAATTCGAATGTCTTGTCTTTTTTTCTTTTATTTCTCATACTTCTATTTTCATGCATTTATATTTTGTGCTTGGACGCAGAACCCCTATCTATTCCTTTAATTAGGGATTTAGCTCATTGAAACTACCTTTATGCTTTCTTATGGTTTGACCTCTGTTGGAGTTTGTGCCCTAAAACCTTATAGTTAATTACTTATTTGATACAATATTGATTATTATAAATATGGAATAATTGGTTATCCATTACGGGAAATATACAAGGTTATTTTATGAGATTTGAACACTATGTAGTAGACACACAAATGGATCATGTTGTAGTAATAATCTAAAGGGTCTATAGTATATGGATAAGGTTGAGTGTCTTTGTTGGGATTTCTATCCTAATCTTGCAATCTGTAAGTTTTCTAAACAAGTTAATAATAAATAAAGTACTATTATTTTTCAAATAAGTGATATTTATTAATTGCATAACCCAAAATCCAATCAACTAAGATCCAAGGTTATTTAATATTAAGTTGAACAGTATGTGGGTAATATACAAGTGGTTTATGCTTACGCTATTATAACATAAAAGGTCTATATTATATTGATAAGGTTGGGTGTCTTATCCTGGTAACACTATGAATATGACTCACTTCGTAAATGTTACAAATGATATAAGTGTTACAAACAATTTAATCCAAATTGTTCGTGTCAAGACATGTAAGTGGGGTATCCTATACAATGAGTTTGTATAAGATTGAACCATGAAATATATAATCTGTGAAACCCGAATTTCAATTTCCCTACTTAAGTAGGTAATTAAGGGAATTAGCTAAGTGTAAGTTAAATCCTATGTTGTAGAGAAGGAAAAAATTCTAAGTGTTTAAACAGATTTGTTTAGTAGCTTTATGAGAACCCATAACTAGTAGAAATTTGGCAAAGTATGAAGTCAAAAAGGAACCCTTCATTTGGTGTTAGGAAGCATTAATGCATGAGATGAGGCTAAGTGTAGAGGTTAAAAGAAGTTAAGCATTGAAGGCAAGGGCAACCATGCATAGAGATGGTGAAGTTTGGACGCATGTTGGCCGAAGCATTGGCGAGAGGCATTGCCAAAGGTTGCTTATGCGTCGAGGCTGCGTGAGTGAGAGTGAGAGAGCTAGAGCGCAACGCGCTGGGTGGACGATGGTATAGCTATGTGCCAGCACTGAGCGATGCACTAGACGATCGTGAAGCTACAGGCAGCGCTAAATGATGTGAAGTAATGGGCTAGACGATAGAGCTACACGATAGGCGATAGCACTACACGATCTGTGTAAGCGCTAGACGATAAGCGTAGAAGCTAAACGATAGCACTAGACGATAAGCTTAGACACTAGGTGATGCGTTAGGCATGGGCACGGGACGATAGAAGCAAGCACTACACAATGACGCTACACGATAGGCAGAGCGCTAGACGATGGGTGTTGCACGGTAAATGTAGACGTTAAACGATGGGTGTGATGCATTAGACAATAGGTGTCAACACTACACGATGAAGCTAAATCATAGGCGTAGGAGCTATGCGATAGGCTATGCGTTATGCAATGAGCGTTAGCGAGAGATATGCGATAGCGAGATCGTTGAGAGCGAGATGTCACTAAATGATTGAGCTATGTGATAGGGCATAAGTGTTATGCGATGGGACGCAGGCACTAGACGATTTGCAACAGCAAGAGGGCTGAATGTTAAGTGACAACGAGAGATTAGCTAAACGATAAGCTATACGATGAGGCGTAAATGCTATACGATGGTCAGGTGTGAGACGATGTACTACACGATAAGGATCTGAGAGCGGTGGGCTGGAAAGATTAACCGAACATATGGCGATCAAAGGAAATGCCTGAAGATCATGAAAATTGAGCTGGGCAAAGGAGAAAACATGCAAATCGGTTAAGTTAACCTAGAAGAAGAGGAAGGAGACACTTCAAACAGGAGGTGGCGAGGTTGGGCGTTGGTAGATTTAAAAGAGAACGCTTGGACATGCTTCAAGGTGGAGGTGTCAATATTAAGGTGAAGGATAAACATCTATAAATAAGGCATGAACATTTCCATTTTGAAAGATCACTTGAAAAGGAGTAATTGAGAGTAAATAAGAGAAATCTGTGCATTGAACGAAGGAAAAGCAACGCTGATCTGAGCGGTGAGCAAAACAGTGGCGTTGGGCGGTGCAGATTGTACGGACAGATGACTGTGCCAAGTTCAAATGAGGCATTATTCCAAACTACTCGTGCAAATAAGGTGATTCTTGGACCGATAGCTTTTAAATCGAGCATAGTTTTGGTATGAGGGTTGCTATGAGGAAATTCTAACAAAAAGGTGATGGCTTGTAAATGTGATGAAATAATGGTATAAAATTGCGGTGATGAGTTATGCATTGCACATGCAAGTTTTCCTAGTAAAACACAAGTATAAATCTCACTAGGTTTCCTGGTAAGTCCAGGGTCAAACAAAGGGACTATTGAGTTACTATGCGTCAGTAAAATTGATTCCTTGGCGGTGGCAAAAAGAAACAAGTTTGGTTGGTGCTTTGTTTTAAGTATATTTCCTATGCGACGGATTCAAGTGAAGAGTTGATGAAATCAAGAGTTACAACGAGTATGCAGTGAATGAGTTGAGAAAGGATTTAGCTAACACTTCCTAATATTGCGTTCAAGTTATGCGATCATGCTACACACACACAACAGTATGTCATCTCTCAATGCAAATGCCATACTTCCTATTTCTAGGACGCATGCGATGTATACGATAATGTCGATAGGACTTATGTCTAAGCCTCTATTCTTGTCTATGCGATGATGAATGATACATACATACACAAGGTGACTGTATACTATCATATCCTATTTCTAGGGTGCATGCGATGCATAATAGCAAACAGAACTTATGTCTAAGTTTCTATCTCTTGCTTATGTAGTTCTAATTTGACTTTTTCAAGCTTAGATTCTAATCTGACTCTCTCAAGCCTAGATTCTATCTTTAGACTACTCTCTCAAGTATTTCTAAAGGGTGAATAACGCATACATAAGACAAGATGATCGCATAAAGTGAAGATCCTAGGTCATGCTAGCTAAGTAATTCTCAACCCATTTGGAAATTTAGCTACTCAACCCATTTGGAGAGACTGAACAAATGTTGAGATGAGAATTCCATTTTCTATAAATAAAGTCAGAATACAAAACAACAATAGAAAGTAGGGATAAGAAGCTCGATAGCAATGTCTTGCTTCCTGTGGCTTTTACACTGTCTTTTTACTCTACTTTGCCCAGAAGAATATCCTTGCTCTCGCAAGTGTTGACCCTCTCTCCTTTTATAGCACTTCCCGACAATCTTACGAGTTGTCCAAGAATGTCCTCTCGGCGATCGCAATATTCTCAGTTTAACACTTTTAAACATGATTTTCTATATTTTTATCGTCGCATTCCATCATTGTTTTACTTTTTTTCACTGTAATAACGTGCATTTTTGCCCGTTATCATAAGGCTATCAAATTTAAGGAAAACCAAGAGGTGTTCACAAGTGAGAAGACAACCGGGCTGAGTAGAGTAAATTTGAGACTTCAAACTTTCGAGAGGGAATCTCTAGGCCAAACTTCAAGGAAAGATAGTTAAGACATTTTTAAACATTTTCATAGAAGGAAATGTCTTGAGATAAGGTTCGGAATGATGAGTAATCGAAGCTTGAAGTTGAATTTGAAATAGGATTCAACAAGAGATCAAGGGAAACCAGGTGAACTGGGAAGGAAAAGCAATTCTAACAGATCACTGTGAGTGGTTTCTTGTTTTAATCTTTTAGCATATTCTGAATTAATATGCTATTGTTATGAATGAATGCTTATTACCATGAGGTGCACATGGGGTTGGGATAGTCAGGGGGTCAACGAACATAGCTCCTAAGCCCAAGATGAGATCTCACAGAATGGTTAGAGGACCAAAAAGTCTAGTTCCTGAGCCCGTGGGAGGAACCTTGCATGAGATGGTCATAGGGCCGACAGGCCTAGCTTCTGAGCCCATGAGAAAGCGAATTATGTGCATATAAGTTAATGAATGTTTATAGATGTGAAATGTTAACTATCAACCGTGTGTGTAGGTAGGTTTTTGAAAAGCTTCATTCAAGATGGTGGTTTGCATAGTAAACTCATGTTATGGTGTTATAAGTTGAAATAGACTTATAATTATGATTCCACTCATTGAGCTTGAAAAGCTCGTGTTTTATTTTCATATCTTCCTTGCAGGTAGTAAAAGAGTCCAGGTTATAGGAAGTGGTCGAGGTCTGCCACAAGATAGGATAATTACTAGAATAAAAGTTTGTAGTCAGGATGGGGCTACAGTTGTAAAATATAGTTTAAAACTTGTAAACTGGTTTCCTAAAAAAAGTTGTGATTTCATCTATTCCATTAAGTTTTCTGGTGCATTATTAAGTGTTTTAAAGGAAACCAGTAAGAATGAATAGGTGTCATGAAAGAGTGATATTTGTTGTCTTCACGTCTTCTTTTAGGTAAAAGATAAAATTGGGAGGGGGTGTGATAGTTGGTATCAGAGCGTAAGGTTTTGGGAAAGGGTAAATTAGGTTGAAGCATAGTGATACTATAATATGTCTAATATGTGAAATGTTATAGGAATCAAGCCTCGTGGCAGAACACGCAAGCAACCAGTAGGGACTCAAGATGCTACCTTAAAAGCAATGGAGGAAGAACAAGGTTGGTCAAGTCATCCGCAAGTAGAAACAAGAGGTGATGAGCAATTGCTGGGGAAGTTTGCTCGGTATTTGGCAAAAAGTCTAGGAGGGGTGTTAGTAGACCCCGAGAAGCATTTAAGCATTGAACGGTTGAAGGCATTGGAAGCCCCAACCTTTGAGGGAACAATGAACCCAGCAGATGCAGAAGCTTGGTTCGTGACAATAGAAATATGTTTTAGGGTAATGTGATGCCCTGAAGATAGAAAGGTAGCAATAGCTACCTTTCTATTCCAGGAAAGAGCTGAGGTCTTGTGATGGGTATTTGAGAGTAGAAAAAGAGTAAGGCAGGAAATTACTTGGGAGGAATTTGATAAAGCCTTCCATGAACAAGTCTATCCCCATACATTTCACAATACAAAGCGAAATGAATTTCTGGATCTCATGCAAGGCTCATTAACGGTAGTCGAGTATGATAGAAGTATACAGAACTTAGCAAATATGCCACCAGCATAATTCAAGATGAATATGAAAGATGCAGAAGATTCGAAGGGGGCTGCGAGCCAAGATACGAACACACGTAACCGCCAGTGTTGATAGACGAGAATTTCCATTGTGGAAATGGCATTACGGGTGGAGGCTAGTCTAGAAGGTCCAACAGAAACAAAACCCAAGGAATGGAGAGAGGGAAGTCAGAAATTCTCCATGGGGGTTTTAAATAAGAAAATAAGTAACACCAATTCCAGGTAGAAAAAGACAAAGATGGAACCTATACAAGAAGAGGTGCACATTTCCAAAGAATCCATAGCGAGTACCCAAAGGCCATGGTGTTCGAACTGTAGGAGGTATCACTTTGGGCGCTGCTATGGAGGAGTGAATGTGTGCTACAATAGCGGAGAAACTGGTCATTACAAACGGAACTACTCTCAGATAGGAGAAGAGGACAGAGGGAAAGGAAAAGCCTCGGAAGCATAGGGAGATGCACACTATTTCTGTTTCTAGATGTTTAATTAAAACTACTTTCTTGTAAATATGTTTTATTTACATTATGATAAATAAAGTATATTTTGACAATCTATGTTTGTTTGTTGAAATAATTGCTAGCTAGATAGGATGAAGCCAAGAAAAAAATCCTCTCTATGAGAGATGTGGGAAGTACCATCCAGGGGAATGCTTGAAGGAAACAAATAAATGTTATATATGTAGACGAGCAGGGCATAAATGATGGAACTTGAGACATACGTAGTGGAATTAGGACCTAATTACACTCTAATTGCTTTTAATTTAAAGGAAAAAAAATGCAATTTGAAGGAAAAAAACAGTAATTAACTTACCTTTAAAGCTCCCGAAACCCGCTTTTCCTCGCTGAATGTCGACCCAAACACTTTCGACCACCACTAGAGTTGACCTACTATCCTCTAGACTCAGAACCGAGTTGTAGAACCCGGTGGATGAAGAAAACCGAGAGAGAGAAAGAGATGGAAAAGAAATGGAATTTTGGTTTTGGGTTTTCCTTTCTTTCAGCCCAATTTTGAAAAACTAAAATTGGCAAATTGCTAAAACTTTTTCAACCAAATTGAAAAGCCCAATTTATAGAAAAAAGCCATGCAACAATTACATGAACCAAATCCATAAAAACCCAATACCTATTATCCATTGTCTTTGTGGGCATAATGTCTCCACTATAAGCCAACACCTAGCCCACTATTTTGTTAGTGGAATTATCCAATAAAAGTTTGGATTTTCCCACTAACTATAGTTAAAGGGCAAAATAGTCATTTGGTCATAGTCAAACTTTGACCAAAAAAATCAACATTTTGACTTTTTATGATTTTTTTTGTGTTGACTGATTTTGACCTTCCGAGCATGAATCCGCATTCATTTTCTCAAAATTCAAATCACATTTGAATATAAGGTTGGTCAAAGTTTGACTTTTCAAAGTAAAAAAGTCAACTCTTTGACTTTTTACATCTTTGACCATTTTCATCATTTTCGAGCTTCTGAATATGAACGTTTTCATATTCTTGATATTTAAATCACATTTAAATATGAAAGCTATATCTCTAAACTGAAAAACTCCACCACTATATAACATATACTTGTCGGTTTCTCTCTCTACACCTAATTCGAACAATTCGAATTATTCTATTATACTGTTCTAAGTTTATTCCATATGAGCTAGTAGGGGAACCTAATGGACCTATAGATCATGGGCTCCAACGATCCGAGATTAGCTAGCTAAACTCTTTAAACGAAGCTAATCAACATTCGTTAACTAACGAGTCATTCCACTATAGTCCCGTAGTTGCACTCCCCTCACTATAGATATATTTGTGTCCATTTGATATAACCATGATTAGTAAGCTAATCCTTCACAGGTTGTTCGTAATCTCGGCTTGGTCATAAAAACCGTTTTACCCCAAGACTACATCTTGTTCCTTAAGTTCCACTGATCCTCTAATGAACAATTGGTTTAAGGTCCAACCTATAAACCGAATCCCTCTCAGGCCAAGGAGTGGGTGGGGCCAATTGTTCAAGACCTGGATTCAGTACTAAAGGGAACAACCTATCTACTATCCCTATAACGGGTAGGAGTAAATTCTGTCTTGCACCCTATGTTCCCAGCTATCCACCCGATCTTACCCCTAAAATGGGAGGCTTATTGGGCTAACGATGATGAGCTGCCCTCATCTATGTAGATCTAGGGATAATTCTGAGTGAACAGGAGTTCATAGTTAGCTCAGAATTAAGATTAAGTTACCTAGGTCATCAAGTAACGAAATAGTCAATTTTATACATAAAACGACATTTAGAACGTAAAAAGTGACTATTTCATGGTTCAGTCTATGCAAACTCTTTACATTGGATGCCTCCACTCACATATTTTTATATGAACAATTCAGGATCACATCGTTTATACTAACTACAAAGTGGGCCGCATCCATAGTATCCCCAGAATAAGGCGCCTAATCTTATTCATATACTATAGACCATTTTGGCTATATATTTGAACTTGATCCACATTTATATCACTACAAAAAGTTCAAACTATATTAAATAGCCTCAGGACCTTAGTTTATTGGATTCAAGATTACAATTTCAATAATAGCTTTATCAAAAAACAAAACAGAATATATTTATTAATTTACAAACTACGGGTTTTAGGACAAGTAATGCCTAGAGTTTTTCCGTTTCCTCAGCCATCATGAAACAGCACTCGACCCTAGTAAGGATTTTCTCTGCCGTAGATGTCATAAAAGTCATCTAAAGGATCAAGAGAGAAGGGAGGGGTTGTGCCTAAAGTGTGAGCAACCAGGGCATCATTGTAAAGACTGCCCAACAAATAGTTCTGCTAGTGGTTCAGGAGGGAATCGAGGGTGGAAGGACTTTTGGTATTAGAATAGCAGTGGAAAAGAGGTGCCTATAAATAAGCTATACTTAAATAGAATAAAGCTTGTAAATATACTGAAATAAGTAATAAAGTAATGTTTACAGTAATTATCAAATTTTGGGGACGAAATTTTCTAAATGGGGAGGTGATTGTGAAACCCAGATTTCAATTTCCTTACTTAAGCAGGTAATTAAGGAAATTAGCTAAGTGTAAGTTAAATCCTATGTTGAAGAGAAGGTAAAAATTCAAAGTGTTTAAACAGATTTGTTTAGTAGCTTTGATATAAGCCTTAACTAGGTGTAGGGATGGTAAAAAGGAAGTAAAAAAGGAACCATGCATTTGGTGTTAGGAAGCATTAACGCATGAGATGAGGCTAAGTGTAGAGGTTAAAAGAAGTTAAGCATTGAAGCCAAGGGCAACCATGCTAGAGATGGTAAGGTTTGAACGCATGTTGGCCAAATCATTGGCAAGAAGCATTGCCAAAGGTTGCTTATACGTTGAGGCTGTGTGAGCGAGAACCAGAGAGCTAAAGCACAAGGCACCGAGCAAACGATGGTATAGCTATGTGCGGGCACTGAGCGATGCACTAGATGATCATGTAGCTACAGGTGGCACTGAACGATGTGAAATAATACGCTAGACGATAGAGCTACACGATAGGTGATAGAACTACATGATCAGTGTAACCACTAGACGATAAGCGTAGAAGCTAAACGATAGTGCTAGATGATAAGCTTAGATGCTAGGCGATGCGTTAGGTACGGGTGCTGGTCGATAGAAGCAAGCGCTAAACGATGATGCTACAAGATGAGCATGAACGCTACACGATAGGTAGAGCACTAGACGATGGGCATTGTGCGATACACGCAGACGCTGGGCGATGGCGTTACACGATAAGCAGATGTGTTAGACGATGGGCGAGATGTGTTAGACGATAGGCATCAGCGCTACTCGATGAAGCTAAACATAGGCGCAGAAGCTATGCGTTATGCAATGAGCGTTAGCGAGATCGTTATCAGCGAGAGATACGCGATATGGAGATCGTTGAGAGCGAGATCGCTGAGAGTGATATGTCACTAAACAATTGAGCTATGCGATAGGGAATAAGTGCTATGCGATGGGACACAGGAACTAGACAATTGGCAACAACAAGAGGGCTGAATGTTAAATGACAATGAGAGATTAGCTAAATAATAAGCTATACGATGAGGCGTAAATGCTATACGATGGTCAAGCGTGATACGATGTACTACACGACAAGGATTTGAGAGCTGTGGGATGGAAATATTAACTAGACATATAGCGATCAAAGGAAATGCCTGAAGATCATGCAAATTGAGTTGGGAAAAGGAGAAAACATGAAAATCGGTTAAGTTAAGCTGAAAGAAGAGGAAGGAGACACTTCAAATAGGAGGTGGCAAGGTTGGGCGTTGGCAGATTTAAAAGAGAATGCCTGGATATGCTTCAAGGAGGAGGTGTCAAGATTAAGATAAACGTCTATAAATAGAGCAAGAGGCTTCATTTCAATCCACAAAAAACATTTCCATTATGAGAGATCACTTGAAAAGGAGTAATTAAGAGTAAATAAGAGAAATCCGTGCATTGAACGGAGGAAAAGCAATGCTGATCTAATCGTTGAGCAAAACAGTGGTGTTAGGTAGTGCAGATTGTACGGACAGACGACTATGTCAATTTCAAACGAGGAATTATTCAAAACTACTCGTGCAAATCAGGTGAATCTTGGACCAAAAGCTTTTAAATTGAGTATAGTTTTGGTATGAGGGCTACTATGAGGAAATTTTAACGCTAAGGCTGTTAAATTTAAGGAAAACCGAGAGGTGTTCACAAGTGAGAAGACAACCGGGCCGAGTAAAGTAGACTTGAGACTCTAAACTTTCAAGAGGGAATCTCAGGGCCAAACTTTAAGGTTATGACATTTTTTAAACATTTTTGTAGAAGGAAAGGTCTTGAGATAAGGTCCAGAATGATGAGTAATATAAGCTTGAAGTTGAATCTGAAATAGGATTCAACAGATGAACAAGGGAAACCAGGTGAATTGGGAAGGAATAGAAATTCCAAAAGATCACTGTGGGTCGTTTCTTGTTTTAATCTTTTAGCATATTCTGAATTAATATTCTTTTTTTATGAATGAATGCTTGTTACCATGAGGAGAGCTTGGGGTTGGGATTGTCAGGGGGTAAACGAATCTACCTCCTGAGCCTACGATGAGATCTCACAGGATGGTCAGGGGACCGAGAAGTCTAGTTCCTGAGCCTATGGGAGGAACCTTGTATGGGATGGTCATAGGGCCGACGGGCATAGCTTCTGAGCCCATGAGAGGGAGAATTATGTGCACATAAGTTGATGAATGTTTATAGATGTGTAATGTTAACAATCTACTGTGTGTGTAGGTAGGTTTGTGAAAAGCTTCATTCAAAATGGAGGTTTGCGTAGTAACCTCATGTAATGGTGTTATAAGTTGAAATAGACTTATAATTATGATTCCACTCATTGAGCTTCAAATGCTCATGTTTTATTTTCATGTTTTCCTTGTAGGTAGTAGAAGAGTCCAGGTTGCAGGAAGTGGTCGAGGTCTACCATAAGATAGAATAATTACTAGAATAAAAGATTGTAGTGGGGATGGGGCTATGGTTGTAAAATATAGTTTAAAACTTTTAAACTTGTTTCCTAAACAAAGTTTTGATTTCATTTATTCCATTAAGTTTTCCATTGCATTATCAAGTTTTTTTTTAAAGGAAACTAGTAAGAATGGGCAATAGGTGTCATGAAAGATTGATATTTGTTGTCTTCTTGCCTCCTTTTAGGTAAGAGACGAAATCTAGGAGAGAGGTGTGACATAATCTCCCTTTATAACACCATTAAATGAAGAGATTGATATTTCAAACAATAACCATATAACTCGATCGTAATCCTGTATAAGTTATGAACTCTTGTTCTTGAGAGTCGTTCTTTGATTTGTATGGGTGAGAGTGTCGTAGTTGTCAACTCAATATGGCTACCATTTTGAGATGATACCGAGTGTTAAGCTGGGAACATAACTTCACAAAGGGGTAAAACGGAATTTTGACCCAACTGTAATTACTAACAATCTGTGAAGCGTTGACTTACATCAAATGGTTAATTAAATGGACAAAAATATTGTACAGTTCATAAGAGCGCAGGTATGGCTCTTTAGTGGTATGCCCCATAGTTAATGAAGGTTGATTAATATATTAAAGAGTAATTAATTAATCTCGAATCATTGAAGCTTATAACTGTAGGTCCATAAGGTCCATTTGCTACCTCACAGTGGAATAAACAAGAAAATTAAGTGTTGAAAGAATTTGAAATGTTCAAAGTGATTAAGGGAATTACCTGTATATGATACACTATAATATAAAGTTAATTTTGAATTAGATTAAAATTCAAACTTTATAATATGAGAGAATTAATATTTGAATATGAATTAATATGAAATACCAAATTAATATGAATTGAATTTATATTAAAACCATAGCTTAAGAGAGAATATATATATTAGAATATGATTCATACATACATTAAATTAAATATATGATATTAAATTTAATTTAATTAATTAAATAAGTTATATTTAATTAATAAATATATTATTAAATTTTATTAATATAATATATTTTTATTAATTATTTATTAATTAATTGAAAAGAAAATAACTCCCCTGCTTGTGAGATGGGAGGAGCGATAACTCTCCTCACATTGTTTATCCTAGATGAAATATCTCAACTTTAAGAAGGTAATTGCATTTATTTAGAGAGCTCTCTTAGAAGAATTCTGACTTGCCTTGTCTCTTAAAAAAAGAAAAAAGAAAAGAAAATATCTCTGCAAAAAGAAAAACTATCACAGCCCACCCCGAGCCCACCTCCTGGGCCCGAGGGGAGGCATGAGGGGTTGCAGATACCACCATTTTGTGATACTTATTATCCATCTGAATCTCTTTACTCTCAATAAACTTTATGTCAAGGAGATAAATAACAATTGATTGAGTAGGCTCATTTTCTAACAACAATGTAACGTTTATACAACTCCGAGAATTAATTACAATGTTTACAACAACAACTCTCAGAACCATGAAAGCGTGACTGTGGCTTATGGCAGACCTTGACCTTAGTAGCACACTGGAACTCCTCACCTTTCGCTACCTTGGAAGAAAAACATGAAAGAAAAGTATGAGCTTCACAAAGCTCAGTGAGTGGTAAGCAACTTCTAGAGTCTATTTCAACTCATCAATAACAAGCATATCATAAAAACGAGATTAATACTCAAACCTCAGTCTTGAATGAGTCTGATCTCAAACTCTACCTACACACATGGTTGATAATTAACATTTCACATCTATAAACATTCATTAACCTATGTGCACATAGTTCTCCCTTTCATGGGCTCAGAAGCTAGGCCTGTTGGCCCTCTGACCATCCCATGCAAGGTTCCTCCCATCGGCTCAGGAACTAGACCCCTCGGCCCGTGACCATCCCGTGAGGTTCCACTCAGGGCTCCGGAACTAGGTCTGTTGACCCCCTGACCATCTCGATCATATACTCATTTTCATGCTATTTACTCATTCATAACATAAACATTTACATATACTCTTAACATATGCTTTAAGTCTTGCAGGAAATAACCACTCACCTTGGTAAGGATAGGAACCTTTCTTTCTAAAAGTTCCTTGATCACCTCGGGCTCTCTTTTGAACCCTAAGATTCAGATTCAACTTAAAGCTCATATTACTCATAGTTTTAAGCCTTATCTCGAGATACTTCCATCTACAAACATGCTCTAGACTGGCCCAAGCTTACCCGACAGCTCGACCCTTCTGCCTTTTCTTCACTCTACAGCCTGATTCCTTGGAGATTCTTTGCCAGTAGCCCTACCCTGACAACTAGAATCTCAGAGCTTTCTGGTGGCTTTAGAATCACTCCATAAACAAGAGTATTCTGAGGAACATTCTCATCCTAAGTTGATGCTACTTCCAGACTTCACTATTCGACTTCATGATCAACACATGGTCATCTCCGAAACTTCTCTTAAACACTCTTCTTATTATAATTCAGAGAATTTCGAGTTATATACTGAAGAGACCTCTTGTGGTGGTATTTATAGGCTAAAGGAAATGATCCTTCTCATCTTTTAAGTCTTCCAATGCATGACACCTCCTACTCTTGAAGTGTTTGCACCATGTTTTGCCACCACCTACTCCCTTGACATTCACCTACTCTCATGCCACACACACCTACTTGTGTTATCTTCCTCATGCATAAGACTTCCTTTGCATGAAACTTTGATGTGTAAAATTATGATGCGATGGTGTGAATATGCGATGAACATGCAAGCTTTCCTAACAAAGCCCAAGTATAAGCCTTCTTACGTTTCCTAGTAAGTCCAGGGTCGAACACAAGGACTACTAAGTAGATATGCGACAGACTCTTTGATTCTATTGCGGTGGTAAAAATAAATGAAGTGGATAGTGTTTTGATTGAGATTTTTCCTATGCGATGGAGTTGAACGCAGAGTGATGAAAGCGTAGAGTTACAATGAGTATGCGATGAAGGGGTTGAGAAGGGGTTTAGCTAACATTTTCTAAGACTGTGTACAAGTTAATCGATCATGCTACACACAAGTACTACATTTCTCAATGTAGAATGCCACAATTCTCATTTATAGTACGCATATGATGCATATGCGAAAATGTCGATAGAACTTATTTCTAAGTTTCTATTCTTGCTTTGATCTAATCTAACTCTCTCAAGCCTAGATTCTATCCTTAGAATACTCTCTCAAGTATTTCCAAATGATGAATGACGCACACATAAGACAAGGTGACCGCATACCACCAATCCTATTTCTAGGGTGCATGCGATGTGTAAATAGCAGATAGAACTTATGTCTAAATTTCTATTCTTGCTTATGCGATCTAATCTGACTCTCTCATGCATGGTATGGAGAGATTGAACATAGATTGAAATGAAGTTTCCATTTTCTGCAAATAAAGTACTAAATACAAAATAACAGATGGATTTGAGAGATAACAAGCCTGGTAAGCAATGTCTTGCTTCCCGTGGCCTTTTACACTGCTCTTTATCATTTCAACTCTATTCTAGTTGTGGATTCTTGCTCTCGAAAGGGTTGGCCCTCTCTCCTTTGTATTGCTTTCCGACAGTCTCTCGATCTGTTCGGGGGCAATTTCTCTTGGCTCTTCCTCGTCTCCTTACTTTCTTCGTCCTCTATGTATATGTATAAGTATGTGCGGGAATCGACTAACTAACCTCCCTTCTCTTTGGTGGCCTTCAATATTTATAGATTTCAAGGTGAAGCAGCTTTTCTTACAAATGATTGCAATGATGAGTGGCATTAATTTCCCTACTTTGTTGCTCCGTTTAAAAGTCACCGAAAGTTCAATGTACTTGCTACAGTGTGGCTTTTAACGGCTTGCCAACTAAATTTGGAATCAACCATTATCAGCTTTACGTCCCATCACGATTTATTATTCTATCGCTTTGATGCGAGGTCTTTATGCGATCACCTTTTCAAGAAAACTTCTCACAATCGCATGACTTATGATCGCAACTTCAAGTGCGCTGACACATTGTGCCTTTGGATCGCAATTTCATATGTGCCATCGCATTGTACCTGCACAAACTAGGTAAATTAACTGTTTTTATGCGATGAGCGCTCGCGATGACAATTCCTTTTAGTTCGACACTTTTAGACATGATATTGCCTATTTTGCCACCACTTTCTCTCATTTTTTTACTTATTTGAGCTGTAATAACTTGTATTTCTACTAGTTATCAAACTTCATTAGTCCAACTCTTTCTAACTCAAGTCTAACCACCTCTCTGTATATCCATTTGTCCAGATGAGCTCATCAGCCTTGCGTAATGCAAGCTTCAGCATCGCTCCATCGTTTAGTCCATCATGCAGCTCTTGCATATCATCGCTTAGCTCTATCGTTTAGTGAATCTCTCGTTGTAATCGTTAAGTGTCTGCATCCATCACATAGCACCAATGTTCCATCGTGTAGCTTAATCGTTTAGTAAACATCCTGTTCTCAACGATCTCGCGTATAACCTATCGCTTAGCTGCCATGCCCATCGTTTAGCTCCATCATGTAGCACTGACACCTCCTCGTCTATCGCATCCGCTCATCACATAGAGTCATCGCCCAGCCCCTGTCTCTATCACACAATGCCCATCATTTAGCATTCTGCCTATTGTGTAGCGCCACCGTGTAGTCTATCACTGTCAACCCCATACTCTATTTTACCTACAAAAATGAGTAACAAGCATTTTAAGTAAAATTATGAAAGGTGGTAAAGAAAGTAGGAAGATGGAGGAAGAAAATTCTAAGTGTTAGAAATACTTAGTTGGGTGAGTTTTAGATAATATAACAAGTGAAAATTGGCTAAGTATGGAAGCAAAGTGTAAGCATGCGTTGATGGAGAAGTGTGGATGCATGAGGTTGCGTGTGTAGCAACCAAGGCTTGTAGAGGCTAAGTGTTGAAGGCAAGGATAAACTATGCATTGGTACTAAGGATGAACGCATGAGTTGAAAGGCATGATGCATTGATAAGGCATGCAGTAGGCTATGTCGTGAGAGGTTGGCAAAGCGTGTGGTAGCCTCAAGTTGCACGGACATAGGCGCTGGGCGTTGGAGTTGTGCTCGTTGGTTGATCGGGTAGTAAAAAGAGCAATGCTACGCGATGGTATGCGGCAATGCTACCTGATGGTGTGCGACAATGCTACCCGATGGTATGCGGCAATGCTACCCGATGGTATGTGGCAATGCTACCTGATGGTGTGCGGTAATGCTACTTGATGGTGCTATTCGGTAGCAGACTAGACGACAAGCTAGGCGATGACACAAACCATGGTGGACGCATGGTGAAACGTCTTGCGTTACTAAGGCTTAACGCATGGTTGATATGATGAGACAGCTATGCATGGGCTAGGACATACGTTGGCTTAGAAGTATGCAACCAAAGGAGGGACGCAATAGCCTCTAAGTGAGCTATGCGTTAGCTAGATTGAGCGATGCATTGAGAAGAAGGTATGCGGCCATGTGGTTGCAAGCGTTGGCTGGGGAGCTGACCCTTGCATCGATAACCAAGAGGGAAAGATCATCTTGGTGATTGATCAGCTAAGCAAGTTGTCATACTTAGGTTTGATATTATCCTTTAAGGATGAGGTGGCAGCTCGATGTTAAAAGGAGAACATGCAGCTGTTAGTTTAAAAAGAGAAGCTCGACTTCAAGAAGGGGTTGGGAGAAATTCGCTCGGGAAAATGAAGTAATTTCAGAGCCATTCAAACCCTGAGTATATCTAGTTGCTAAGGTTGAAATGCCGAAGGGAGATTCTAGTGGAATCGAGCTGGAGTATGAATAATCCAACTGGAGGTCGAATTCTCAGGTAAGTTGGGTCAGTCTTTATGATCTGAGGATTTTGGCACAACCACGATGAATTCTAAGCTGAAATTTTAAGTTAAGCTTGCTAAGAAATTTTAGAGAATGTTTATAGAAGGAAATTTCTTGAGAAAAGGCCTGGAAAATTAGTTATTAAAGTTGTAAGTTAAATCTGGAATCTTGAACAAGCAAGCAGCTACTTGGGTTGAACAAGCAAGCAGCTTTAAGGGCCTGACGATGATGTTGAGCGCATGCATTGGAGGTTGCATTGGCGCAAGGGCGTACTGAGAAGCATTAAACTATGCAATGCATATTGAAGCCGTAAGCGCAAGGTTACGTTGGAGTTTATGGGCGCAACCAGACGAACGCATGGGGCATGCGTTGATGTGCCACAAGATGGGCGCATGAGCTGAATGATGGGTCGAACCAGATGAACGTATGAGGCATGCGTTGATGTGCCACAGGATGGGTGAAACCAGATGAATGCATGGGGCATGCGTTGATGTGCTACAAGACGGGCACATGAGCTAAACGATAGGCTCAAATGTTGCTATGCGATGGGCCATGCGATGGGCAATAGGCGTGAGCTGAATGCTTGATCACATAGGAGGCTTGAATGCCTAATGCAAGGCATGGACGCATGGTAATGAAGTTGCTGCCTGGTCAAGTTAAGGCCTAAGAATTTGGCTAAGTGTTCAACGCATAGTAAGCATATACATGAAGAGGATTGCCAAAGACTATGAGTGACTCTAAATGTTTTAAATGTTTTAAGTAAATTGCTATGAATGTTTAGCAATGCATGTTCACTGAAAGCTATTTATGTCAACTATTCTCAAATAGTTACCAAGCAATGCATTACACATTAATGTTATACTTATGCTATGCTTTTCAATGACCATGAGGATGCGCTAATAGAGAATGTTTTTGGGCAACTAAGTCATTAAGAGATAAGAATATGTAAGTTGAGTACGAATAGCTCAGTATTGAAGTACACGGAGAAGGTACTGAAGCTCAGTCTTAGAAATTGAATAGCTTAGTACTGAAGTACACGAAGAAAGTACTGATGCTTTGTCTTAGAATGTGAATAGCTCAGTACTGAAGTACACGGAGAAGGTACCGAAGCTTTGTCTTAGAATGTGAATAGCTCGATACTAAAGTACATGAAGAAGGTATCCGAGCAACTCGATACTGAAGTACGTGAAGAAGGTATCTGAGCAGTAGTACCCAAGGTATGACGGTAGTTAATCTAGAATTACATGAATGAAAGAAAAGTTGTTATTGGTAGTGACAAGATCACTCCACATTAGCTATGGATTGCCGTTGAGGAATTAAGTAAAGGTTCTCTCTCAACTAAGGATGCAAGTTATGATTATAGGAAGTGAACAAAAAGGGTTCCTTCCCAATTAAGTAGTAATGCGGTAGAGAATGATAGGGAGTGAGCAAACGGGCCACTCTAGACAAATAGACTAAGGCATAGTCTAGCAAAGTAAGAAAAGTACTATGTGATGTTGATGATGACATGAATAATAGTTGCCAAGTTTATGTTTTCAGTGAAAGCTTACAGTTTTAATATGAACATTATGCTTTAAATGTTAGTCACTCACTGGGCTTGTAGCTCATGTTTTCAAATGTTTTCCTTCCAGGTAGCAGTCAATTCTCAAAAGACTTCTCTGCTGCTACTCTGCCACTTAAAGAGTCAGGTTGAAGGAAGATTAATTGAAGACTTATATTAGTTAGTACACATGTGTCTGTCAGATAGGGACTAGTATCCTGGATGGGAATCATTAACTTGTAATATTCATGTATGAAATGCTATAAAACCCTATAATGTATATATGTTAAGTTATGAGTTAATTGTTCGTATATTGATGAAATGTACATATTCAGTGTTTGAGCAAAATTTAACAGGTTAGATAGGCAGTAAGTGCCAGCAAAAGGGTTGGTAACTACTGCAGTCACCACTCCGTCCAGGTTAAGAAGGTAATTTGGAGCGGGGTGTGACAAGTACCCAGCGACTGCGCATCGTCTAGCATCTACGCTCATCGTCTAGCGCCCACTTAGCGCCTAACGATATCGTGTAGTGTTATCGCGTAGCGCTATCGTTTAGTTTTTACACTTATCATCTAACGCTCGCACTGATCGTTTAGTGTCTTTTCCTATCATATAGTTCTATTGTGTAGCACATCGCTTCACATTGTTTAACACCGTGCACAGTTACACGATCGCCTAGCGCATTGCTCAATGCCACCGAAAGCTATACGATTACCTACCAACACCTTACGCTCAAGCTTCTCTTGCTCTTTCCACTCTCGCTCATGCAGCCTCAATGCATGAGCAACTTTAGGCAATGCCTCTTGCCAATGCTTCGGCCAACATGCATCCTACCTCACAAACTCATGGTTGCCTGTGGCTTCAATGCTCAATCTCTTTTAAACCTCTACTTACTTAACCTCATCTCATGCGTTAATGTTTTCTAACACGCAACGCATGGTTCCTTTTGGCTTCACACTTAGCCAATTTTTAGAAATTTCCTTCTCTTCAACATAGAGTTTAACTTTCACTTAGTTAATTCTCTTAATTACCTACTTAAGTAGGGAAATTGAAATATGGGTTTCACAAAAACAGAGAAAAGTTCTTCATGTTTTCTCCTCATCCTTTCATAAAGGATCCCACTATCCCCATTGTTCCAAGAGAATAGTAGAAAAGATCATATTGGTGGTGTCTAAATCAAATTGGTTTGTGTTGACGTGTTTTCAAGATTGAGTGAAGTTTTCTAGAAGAGTTATTTAAAAGATATTTCAATTTCGACTCTTATCTTTCCGGTTAAACTTGTTTAAACCCGTGTTGATTTTTTGCTACATAAAATTCTTGTAACAAAATTAGACAAAAATGATAATACGCTTCCGTAAAAGGAATTCAATTCCTTCAACCTTATCATGGTAACAATATGTATGCGGCTAACTTTGTAAGTATTACAAATGTTAAAGTTTTACAAATAATGTGATCCAAATTATTTGTGTGGAGATATGAAAGTTGGGGTATCCTATACAATGAGATTGTATAAGACCAAACCCCAAAATACTTAATCTCTCTTTGTAATGCCATCGACTTAAGACATTAATATTTCATAGGATAACCATGTGTAACTTGATCTCAATTCTAAGTGAGTTATAAACTCCTGCCTGTGAGGGCTTGCATTTGATTTGTATGGATGAGAGTGTCGTAGTTGGCAACTCAATAAGCCTACTAGTTTGGGAATGAGGCCGAATGGAGAGCTAGAAACATAGCTAAACAAGATGGAATCAACTCCTTCTCGCCTTTTTTTGGGATTTGTGCCCTAAAGCCTCCTAATTTGTTACTTGATTATTCTAATTACTAATTATGCAATATTAATTTATCCATTAACCGAAAAAATCTACTGGTGGTTCAGTTCAAAAAATAACCTAAGAGTCTATAGTATATGGATAAGGTTAGGTGCCTTATCCTTGTGAAACTATGAATATGATCCATTTTGTAATAGTTACGAATAGTTTGATCCAAACCGTTCATGTGAAGACATGTGAGTGGGGGTATCCTATACAAAGAGTTTGTATAAGACCGGACCACAAAATATTTAATCTCTCTGTAAATCCATTAATTTATGAGATTAATATTTCATAAGATGATCATGTGTGACTCGATCTTAATCCTGAGTGATTTAGGAACTCCTATCTGTGAGGTCGGCCTTTTGATTTGCATGGGTGAGAGTGGCTCAAGTTGCTGACTCAATAGGCCTACCATTTTGAGGACTTGACTAAATAGAGAGATGGGAACATAACTTTATAAGATGGAATTCACTCATTCCTTTATAGGGAAAGTAGATGAGTAGTTCCCTTAAGTGCTAATTTTAGGTCTTGAACAGAGGGATCCCACCCTCTCATTGGCTTGAGAGGGGCCTAGTTTATTATTGGATTATAAAAAAAATTTCATTAAAGGAATCAAGTGGACATAAGGAAAAGATGTAAGTACAAGGGTATATTGGACATTTTGACTCAGGTGTAATTATGAATAACTATTGAAGGATCAACTTGCTTATATTGATTATATCCATGGACAAAACTTGTCTTATAGTTCATAAGAGTTCAACTATGGTTATATAGTGGTTTGCCCTGTAGTTAATGAATGGAGGTTAATTTAATTAAAGAGTTTACTAATTAATCTAGGATCACTGGAGCATATAGTCTGTAGGTTCATAAAGTCCCCTTTCTAACTCACCATGAACCAACAACGGTCAATTATGGTTGAAAAAAGAATTTGAAAATTTTGAAGTGTTTAAATTCTTTAAAGAAAATATTAATTGTATTGGATACAATTAATTGCACGATTTATTATATAGTTTATTTGAATGAGATTCAAATTATAACTTTATAATATGGAGAATTAATTTACTTGAACATGATTCAAATAATGAATTATTTATTTGGATGAGATCCATATAAATAGATAAATTTTTTAATTTGAATAAGATTTTTATTAAATAGATGGTGTTAGAATTAATTAATTTAGATATGATTCAAATTAGAGATGTCCAATTTTTCCACAAGGACGGGGCCAGCAGTGTGGGCGGGGATTTCCTGCTTAGGTGGGGAATGGGGGGAAAAATTCCCCGCGAGCTAAACAGAGATGGGGATGGGGAATGCATTTCCCATCCCCACCCCCCCCTCCGCCCCGTTCCCTGTCCTCGCTTCGATTAGCTTCTACATATTTATTTAGTATAATTATCTAATGTTATGTTATTAGTATTATTATATAAATATTACATTATTTGATTATTTATTTCGAAAGATAATGAACATGTTTAAATTGAATATTTAAATTTAGATTATATATGTGAATAATTTGATTTATATTTATTTTTTTTCTACTAAAAAAATAATGATCTATTTTAGGTCAACATTTTAGTAATTTATCCTTAAATTCAAATTGTCATGTAAAACTGACCATAATAAATAATTTATTGATAAAGTTAATTATTTAATTAAAATTTGTTCACATTAGTGATTTAAATTAATTGGCTTTTTAGAAAAAAAAAAAGGTAACGGGGAAAAATTCCCTGCAGGGAATCCCCACTCGATTCCTGTGGGGAATTTCATAGGGACGGGAATGAAATGAAGTGGGGAATTGCATCCTCGGCCCCACCCCACCCCACCTTTTGGACATCTCTAATTCAAATAGTTAATTAATTATTTTGAACGAGATTCAAATTAAAGAGAATCTTGCAGAGAATAAATATTTAAATATTATTTAAATATTTTAAACCATTTAATATGAAATATTATTTGGATAAATTTTCTTAATACCAAATAATATTAACTATTTAATTTAAAAGCTGCTTGATGTTAATTTGGAGCTATTTGGAGTGATATCTAGCACCTAAGGCTTCAAAGGAGCGAAATAGATGAAAAATTCTAGTAGGTGCCATGGTGAATGCAAAATTCTAGTAGGCATATCACGAATAGAGCACTGCAGTGCTCTAGATTTTCATGGAAGAGGCACCTGTGTTGAGTGCCGCAATGCTCTGGATATTCACGGAAGAGGTGCATGTGTTGAATGCCGTAGTGCCACCCCAATGCTGTGAGAATGCGCTTCAGTAGAGAGCATAGTGCCACTACGCTGCCCCTCGGCGACACAACACCACTGCTGTCACACCCCGCCCCGAGCCTTCTTTCTGAGCTTGAGGAGAGACAGGAGGGATCATAGATACCACCCTCTTGTGATACCTACTGCCCAACTTTAACCTCTTTACTCTCAGTAAACTTTAAATCAAGGAGATAAACATAACTGATTGATTAGGCCCATTTTATTACATCAGAGTATGTTTATACAACTCCAAAACTTAACTACAAAGTTTACATCAACAACTCTTAAAAGCTCGGAAGTGTGATTGTGGCTTGTAGCAGACCTTGACCCTAGCAGCACACTGGAACTTGATAACTTGTAGAAATACAAGTTATTTATGCTGCCTTATCTAGTTATTGCGGCCAAAAGAGAAGGACTATACGTCGATTGTATGAAAATTAGCTCAGAAATACAATAATTATGAATTATCGCAATTACACCCACTAATATCATCAAGATGGTAGAAGAGGACATTTCTATTCTGTTTTGCAGGAAACTAAGTCACCGCTTGCGATCAAGACTCAACGAGAAACTAAATAACGCATCTCTATCACATTGCGCCTGTCAAATCACAATGAAGAGACGATCAACGCAATGACGGTGAAATGCGACAGTCGATCAAGAGCTGAATTTCAACCGCATGCAGTAATAAAAACAACACCGCATGCGAGCACCCGATCTAAAGATGCAGTTGAGCAACGCAAATGCGGAGGATTGCGACACGTGTGTAACTAACCGTTGTGCAGATTTGACGGTCTGATTGCATAACAGAAGGAATAATTATCCCACCATCTTCAGAATTTCCATAACAAAAAGTGGGATCCACAAGCCAAGAGTTAAAGTTTTTCACCTATAAATACCCCCATAGAATTCAGAGAAAAATATATTTGATACGAGGGCAAATTGATGCTAGATTACTGAGAGAGAGATTGAGCTGAGTACTGATCAGAAGATATTCGGGAAGAAAAGAGACAAGGTCGAGAGGTGAGTCTCAGTGCTATTATGCCAGATCCCCGCCACGAAGCTCTATACTCAGATCCCTACACACGATCCATCCACGCCGGCAAGCAACTCCCCATCCAGATCGGTGCTAAGACGTTGGCGCTTATTTGAATTTATTTCTAATTCTATTCATCACTGTATTTCATCTTCTTTATCTCTTCGTTCACAAACCATGTATCAGACGTTGAACAGAAATATTTAATGTCTCGATCGTTTTCAGTACTACACGAGCTCATAAGTCAAGTATGGAACGAGCCTTGTCTACGAACTTTAGAGATAGGGGCGACCTCGTCTTGCTTGCTTCTGGCGACTAGATACTAGACATTATTTTATGGTAGGAATATGACTTTTTAGGCCGACCACAATACAAGTCATGAGCGATAGCGAAACCAAGCCGTATAAAGACGAGCAACCCAACTAGTAATAGCAAACGACCTACTTATAGCCTCTTTTTCCCCTTACTTACTCCCCTTCCC
>NC_143484.1:208123-252123 GCF_027475165.1 Benincasa hispida | reverse complement strand
ACAAGTGTTGTGACTTGTCATAGATGGTCTGATCTTGATCATTCGTGTTGAGGACATGCGAGCATGGGCGTTCTATACAAAGAGTTTGTATAAGACCTGACCATGAAGTGTTAATGTCTCATTATATAACACCGTTCATGACAGAGACTTCACTTCACTAGGATGACCATAGGTAACATGACCTCAATCCTGAGTGAGTTGGGAACTCCTGCAATTGAGGGCGGTCATTTGATTTGTATGGGTGCGAGTGGCCAGGTCGCCAATTCAAACCTACCATTTTGGGGATTCGTCTGATTTGGGAGCTGGGAACTCAGCTACATAAGATGGAATTTACTCCTTTCCTGAGGTAGGGGTAAGTAGATAGATGGCCAATTCAAACCTACCATGTGCACGTAGGTAGGTTTGAATGAGAGGCCGAAGTATAGGTCTCTTGGCCGATAACAGATGTTGGGAGCTAGAGCGATGTATGCTCGTTCTCAACTAGGGAATAATGATGTTTAATGGTGGTTAAGAGTTGTTATCAATGTTTATGTTTAAAGGAAGTTGCGTGAGATGCCCATCGGTATATTTAAAGAGATCGACATAGGAATCTCCCTTGGCCATAGTTCAGTATGATCAGGTCAAAATAGAAGCTCATCTGGCCATGGCTTGGCATTGGGAATTAGAGCAATGAATGTTCATTCTCGACTAAGATTCAAGTTTCAGATACAATGATTTTAAAGGTTTTATGTACACGTTTGCTTGGTATATCTTAGTTCCAGTATTATGTTTTCGAGCTTTTAGTTTAAGCATGAGATTTATGTTTTTATTAAGTCACTAACTGAGCTTCTAGCTCACGTTTTCAAATGTTTTCCTTTTCAGGTAGCGGTCAGTTCCCAAAAGACTTTTCTGCTGCTGCTCTACCACTCAAAGATAAAGGCTGAAGGAAGCGTAATTGAAGACCTGTATTAGTTAGTACACATGTGTCTATCTAGTGACTAGTATTCTTGATGGGGCTCACTAAGTTGTAATATCCAAGTATAAACAATGCTGCAAAACCCTGTAATGTAAATGTGTTAAGTTCTGAGTTAATATGTATGTATTCAGGGTTTGAGCAAAATTTAACAAGTAAGAAAGGCAATAAGTGCTAGCAAAAAGGTTGGTAACTGCTGCAGTCACAATTCCATCCAGGTTAGGAGGGTAATTTGGTACGGGGTGTGACATGATACACGGATTCTGACTTTCAGGCTGATAAGGACTCTCGCAAGTCCACATCAGGGTCAATCTTTACTTTTAACGGAGGAACTGTAGTGTGACGAAGCACTAAGTAGGGGTGCATCGCCGACTCCACTATGAAGGCGGAGTATGTAGCGACTTGCGAAGCTACTAAGGAGGCCGTTTGGCTCAGGAACTTCTTGACAGACCTGAAAGTTGTTCCAGATATGTCTAGGCCCATTACCCTCTATTGTGATAATAGTGGGGCAATGGCGAACTCCAAGGAGCCAAGGAGTCACCGATGCGGTAAACACATAGAGCGAATGTATCATCTTATCTGCGAGATAGTGCATCAGGGGACGTGATCGTCACGCTGATCGATTCAGAGCACAATGTTGCTGACCCATTTATGAAGGATCACCTATGGAGCATGGGTCTACAAGATCGCCCGCGGCTGGATTAGGGCAAGCGGGAGATTTTATTGTACTGGGCTTTTATGCCCTAGTTTATTATTTTTTACTAAGTTTTTTTGTACACCCCACTTCGCTTTAGGAGAAGTGAGAGATTGTTGGGGTTGATATCCTAAAGTCTTGTGTCCTGTAGTTTATAAATAGTATATACGAACACCTATGTTGTTAATATATGATATTTACTTCACATCTTGTTGTTTTGCTCAGTTAATTGTTTTATTTGCTTTACCACAAACCAATAAACATAAAATCCCTGGTTATTTGTATGTGACTCAAGCATGTATGTGGTGATATACAAGTGGATCATGTCTTGAGTGATAACCAAAATAGTCTGTAGTAAATGGATAAAGAAGGGAAACCTTATCCTGGTAATGCTACGGACGCAGTCCGCTTTGTGGAATGGTCACAAGTGTTGTGACTTGTTACAGATGGTCTGATCCTGATCATTCGTGTTAGGGACATACGAGCGGGGGCGTCCTATACAAAGAGTTTGTATAAGACCTGACCACGAAGTGTTAATGTCTCGTTATATAACACCGTTCATGACAGAGACTTCACTTCACTAAGATTACCATAGGTAACATGACCTCAATCCTGAGTGAGTTGGGAACACCTACCATTGAGGGCGGTCCTTTGATTTGTATGGATCGAGTGGTCAGGTCGCCGATTCAAACCTACCATTTTGGGGATTCGTCTGATTTAGGAGCTGGGAACTCAGCTACACAAGATGGAATTCACTCCTTTCACGAGGCAGGGGTAAGTAGATAGATGACTCCTTTAAGGGCTGATTCTGGGGCTGGAACGATGTGGCGCCACACAACTTCTCTTGGCCCGAATGGTGTTCACAAATAGTTGGACTATGTTATATTGTTCATTAGAGGAATCAGTGGTACTTAAGGAGTGAGATGTAACTACAGGGGAAAAATGGTAAATTGGCCTAGCTGTACTTACGAGCATCTATGAAGGGTCATTGTACTCATGATTGGTTATATCCAATGAACACAGAAATATATCTGTGGTAAGAAGAGTTCAGCTGTTGGTCTTTAGTGGAATCACTGACAGTTAATGGATGGTGGATCTCGTGGCTAAAGAGTTTAGTCAGCTATTCACGTACCGTTGGAGCTTCGAGCCACAGGTCCATTAGGTCACCTAGGTAGCTTGGATAAAGTCGAGGACCAGTGTTTGAGTTAATTTGAAATGTTCAAATTGACAAGAGGACGTACAATTATATATGATATAATTGGATTGGTTAATTATATATGATATAATTGGCTAAATGTATGAGATACATTATTTTGGAGGAAATTAGATATAAATATGATTTATATCAAGTAAAGGAGAAAATACTATAGTAGATATGTGATATCAAAATATAGGATATAAATATAATATGATTATATTTATTAATTAAATTAATTGATTAATTATTTGATAATTAACGAATTTATCCACATTCGAATGTGGGAAGTGGGCTGCAATGGTTATGGTAACCGATGGATTAAAAATGAAAATCATTTTCATTTTTCTCAATCGTGCATTTGTATTATCGTCTGCGCCCAAAAGAATCTATGAAAGCGATCGAGAGAGCCTATACGATAGAAGCTCGTCCGTCTAAACGATCGTCTGCCTCACATTTTCTCTAAACAATCATATACATTTTTCCTAAACGATCGTTCAACCTTTCATACACGATCATGTAGCTCTACTATACAATAAGCATTTCCACTGTATGATAGCAGAGTTTCATCTCCCACTTGCTTATCGTCTACACGACGCATTCTCCTCTGTCCTTTACCAAACTCACCAAAGCCCACTCTTTGGGTTTTTGACGCCAAGGATACCCGAGTTTCGCTTGTGGTGGTGTCGTCCCTACTGCAGTGATCGTGTACATTCTGATCGTGCTGTTGCAGTTGACATACTCGCTGGGTGCTGGTAAATCTGTTGGAGGTTTTTCGCTGCTTAGGGTTCAGATGTTCGAAGAGTGTCTTCATCTGTTATGAACCCTTTCCTTGTTAATTATTGTATTCTGAGCACACTGATAATTAGGTTTATATGCATAACTGTATGTGTTGAATGTATGTCGTTTGTGTTTCGGTCGCTGTGAAATCAGAGCGATCTGAACACACTCATGGAACTCTCGGTATGAGATCCTTCAGTTCCAATTTCTTAGTATTAGCCACAAGCACATGTGCTGGGCAACCCCAGATTCTAAAATAATGTAAACTAGCTTTATGACCATTCCATAACTCGAAAGGTGTTTTGGTAACACTCTTGAAGGGAACGCAGTTTAGGATGTATGTTGTAGTCTCCACTGTATAACCCCAAAATGAGTTAGGTAAGGAAGCATAACTCATCATAGACCGAACCATGTTCAACAGGGTTCAATTTCTCCTTTCTGATACACCATTTTGCTGAGGTCTATCAGGTGCTGAGAGTTGGGATACTATCCCATTTTCTATCATATAGTTCTGGAAAGTTAAATCCATAAACTCTCTAGTTAAATCCATAAACTCTCCACCTTGATCAGATCAAAATGTTTTAATAGTTCTATTTAATGCATTTTTAACTTCAGTCTTAAATTCTTTGAACATTTCAAAAGATTCAGACTTATGTTGTATTAAGTAAACATACCCATATCTTGAATAATCATCAGTAAAAGTGATGAAATATTCATAACCTCCCATAGCTTTTGCATTCATTGGACCACAAAGCTTTGAATGTACTAGCTCTAGAGGTTTTTTGGCCCTATGACCTTTTTCAGTAAAAGGCCTTTTAATCATCTTGCCTTCAAGGCATGACTCACACATAGGTAAAGAATTTTCTTCTAACTCGTTTAGAAGTCCATTCTTCACCAACCTCTCAATCTTATTGAGATTAATGTGTCCTAGTCATAGGTGCCAAAGTTTGGTATTTTTCTTAAGAGAAATTCTATGTATTTTATTTTGAATTACAACAGTTTTAAACATCTCTATGTTATGGAGGAAATTTGTTGCTAACAGTCTTAGCACATACAAATTTTTTTCCAGTTTTGTAGAACATATATCAACACTATTCTTTGTAATAAACACTTTATTGAAAGAAAAGTTTAGAAGATAACATTGTTCTATTAAGCACTTTATAGAAACTAAGTTCATTTTAAAATCAGGAACTACATATACATCATTCAAAATGAGAAATTTGTTCTGTAAAGTCAACCGAAGACCTCCCATTGTCACAGCTGAGACAACGTGCTCAGTTCCAACTCGGATCGTCATCTCACTAGCATTAAGTTGCCGCCAGGAACTAATTCCTAAAATGAAGAACAAACATGGTTAGTGGCCCTAGAATCAATAATTCACGTAGAATCATCATTCTCCACTAAACAAGCTTCCAATACAAGCAAATCATATTTACCTTGTTTGACCTTCTTCCTTTCTGCCAAATTTCTGGGGCAGTTCCTCTTCCAGTACCCATCCTGGTTACAATGGAAACATTTTCCCTTGTCAACCCTGACAGGTTGTCTACCCTTGGTACAACAACTCCTGGGTTAACAACAACCTTCCCCTTTTCACCCTTCTTCTTCTTCCACTTTTTGGTGCCGGAGGAAGAAGGTAAAAACTTAGTTCCAGAGGTTGAACCTTTATGGAACCTTTTACAAGATGAAGCAACATTTTCTTCACCCTTCTTCTCCTTGCTTTTCAAGAAGGATTGGGAAGCCTGTAACTCGTTGAGCAGGGTAGTCAGGTTGTAGTCAATCCTGTTCAGAACAACATTGCTAAGGAAGTGTAGGAGACTTTCAGGTAAATATTTCAGTATGATGTTAACATGGCTGGCCTCATCGATGCTTGACCCATTTATCTCCGCCACATTGAAGTGGATAATCATGTTGAGAACGTATTCTTGAACAGATGCCTCCTCTTGCATACGGGCATTGAAGATGTACTTAAGAGTGTTGTGCCTGAGCTGTGCAGACGGTTGCCCAAACATTCCCTTCAGGGACTCCATGATCTCATGGGATGTGAGCATGGGCTCATGCTTCTTGGCCAAGACTTCGTTAAGGCTTGCCAAGATATATGCTCGGACCTTTTCGTTTGTCCTTGACCAGCACTCATATGCTTCCCGAACATTTCGAGGAGCATTGAGAGGTGGAATGGAAGGATACTTCTCCATCAGGACGAAACGCAGGTCATCGATGATTAAAATATTGTTGATCGTATTTTTCTAGCTAGTGTAGCTTTCACCCGTTAATTTATTAGTGGCTATTAAACTAAGAGTCGCAGTAGCCATTTTAAATTTACTAAAAAAGAACAAACTACTTTAGTCTACTTGCATTAAACCACTTTTAAGAAAGCCAATCAATTTTTAGCAAAATAGATGTCACTTAGGGTATGCTAGTCTATTTTGTCTTTGATGATTAAGTAATTTTGATTCAAGTCTCATTAAACTCTTTAATAGAATTTCATCAAACTTGCATGCACATAAAAAATCTATCTAATTCACCTTTCCATGTAGGTTCCTAGGTAGGGGTGCGACGTTTCCATCAACTTAAGTACCTTAGCTTAGCCAGAACCTACCTTGGACAAAAGGTCCCTTATAGATATATTTGTTACATACTTAATTTTTTATTAAGAATTAATTTAATCCTATTAAACTGATTTAAAAGATTAAACTTAGATTTCTATCTCATTAACAATGTGATCTAAGGTCTATCTCAATCATATTTTAAAACAATTTTAAAAAAATAATTATAGCCTAAGGTTTGCATACAACTCTTTATTATTGATTTTAATTCTAATTCATTTAATATAACAATTATAAGTAAATGAAATAATTAAAACCAACCATTGCATGCTAGATGTCACAATCGCTCTTTCGGAAGCTTCTTTTAGCGATTGTGCGGCACTTGTTCCCGCTCACGAACAAGCCAGCCAACTCGAATACGGACTGCCGATAGCACACCGAGTGCCTCTTGCAACCTCCACCCCCGTTTTAGGGAAAACGGTTTTAGAAAACGGGTTTAGAGAAAAGGTTTTCGTAAGAAGATTTGTGAGTGTGAATAAAGAAAGAAAGATTGTAGTAGACTAGAAAGCAATAAGCAACAACAACGGCTTTATAGAGTACTACTCCGGGTATGAGGAAATGATGGTTAGTCTTATCCCCATATAGTGCATTCTGAACAAAAAGCCAACTGGCGCCCTTGCATATGCAAAAGGGCGAGTGGTCACTTACAATGAAAATGTAAAGAAAGCAAGCTAACTAACTAATACAATACAAGATATGAAAGTATGCTAGAAGGGGGTTGGATTGGGCATGCGGCCATGGGCAACAGGCCCTGGACAAGCATGACCGTTACATTCTCCCCCACTTAATTGGTTGACGTCCCCGTCAACCGACCTTGTTCAAAACCTGCGATGGCTGGAGCTGCATTCTTCAAGTCTTCGGCCTGCTCCCAACTGATCTCTTCGTCGGGGAGATCCTTCCATTTCACTAAGAACTCTGTCAGTTCTCGTCTGGGTCTTCCAATACGGCGCTTACGTTTATCCAGGATTTGTGCAACTTCTTTCTCAGAAGAACTCTTCATCGTGACCGGTGGGCGCCTTAGCATGTTTCGCTGTTCATCCTCGGGATCGGGATGATAGAGCTTCAGGATACTCACATGGATGACAGGATGAATCTTCATCCATGAGGGTAACTGAACCCTATATGAGGTTCTCCCGACTTTCATATTTCCTTACTAGCCGTTGGTCTCTCTGGCCTCGGAAACGAAACTGTTCCGGTCGTAGCTTTATCAGGACCTTGTCCCCAGCTTGAAACTCAAGGGCCCTTCGCTTCTTATCAGCCCACTTCTTCATCCTTTTCGATGCTCTTTCTAGGTAGGTGCGAGCGATCTCAGAGGTTTTGCTCCACTCTTTAGTGAAGTTATGTGCCTGAGGACTTTTGCCTGCATAAGGGTGGTCCACCAAGTGTGGCATGAGTGGCTGTCTGCGCACACCACTTCGAAGGGCGTTTTTCCGGTCGCGGAACTCTGCTGGCTATTGAAGCTGAACTGAGCCACATCTAACAACTGGACCCAGTTCTTCTGCCTAGCGTCGATAAAGTGACGCAGATATTCCTCGAGCATACTGTTGAAGCGTTCCGTCTGACCGTCAGTTTAAGAATGATAGCTAGAGGAGATATTCAGTGATGACCCCAATATTCTGAACAATTCTGTCCAGAATGTCCCAGTGAATCTTCTGTCTCGATCGCTAACAATGCTCATGGGGACACCCCATAATTTCACGATGTGTTTGAAGAACAGCTGAGCAGTCATCACGGCTGTGCACATTTTCGGCATTGGGACGAACGTGGCATATTTCGAGAACCGGTCGATGATAACAAGGACCGATTCAAACTCTCCCACCTTGGGCAAATGGGTGATGAAATCGAGAGACACACTCTCCCACGGTCTAGAGGGCACAGGTAGGGGTTCCAACAGGCCCGCTAATTTCGCCTTTTCGACCTTATCTTGTTGGCAGACAAGGCAAGTCTTGGTAAATTGCATGACATCGTCTCGAAGACTTGGCCAATAGTAGCCTTGCTTCAGAAGGGCATAAGTCCTCTGCCAACCATTATGTCCTGCCCACGGTGTGTCATGACACTCCTTCATCAGTGACCTTCGTAACTCCCCGGATCTGGGGATGTAGAGGTGATTGCCTTTGGTGTATAGTAGATCATCTTCCACCCAGAACTGGCGTGTCTTCCTCTCTCTGGCCAACTGTAAGATGGCCTGCGTCGCTGTGTCATTTGTCAAGTGAGTTTTGACAGTTTCTCGTACTGTTGCACTCAACGTACTTGCTTGTAGGCGGGCGAACATGCACAGGGCCGCATGTTCGCTCTTTCGGCTAAGAGCATTAGCCGCTTGGTTGCTTTTCCCCGGTCTATGTTCGAATTGGAAGTCGAACTCCGCTAGACACTCCTGCCACCGTGCCTGTTTCGATGACAACTTTGGTTGGTTGAAGAAGTGACAAATGGAGTTGTTGTCGGTCTTGACCACGAACTTGGCCCCCAAGAGATACTGTCTCCAGGCCCTCAAGCAGTGAACTACTGCTAACATCTCTTTCTCGGAGGCGGCATACCTCCGTCGGCATCATTTAGTTTCCTACTCTCATATGCGATGGGGTGTCCGTCTTGGAGGAGGACACCGCCCAACGCGAAGTCAGAAGCATCAGTCTCTACTTCAAATGGCTTGGTCACGTCGGCAATTTCAAAGACCGGCCCCTCAATCATCACTTTCTTCAAGCCCTCAAAGGCGGCTTGACATTCAGGAGTCCAACTCCATTGTCTATCCTTCTTCAACAGTTCGATTAATGGCCCTGTTCTTCTCAAGAATCCTTCTACGAACCACCTATAGTAGTTGGCTAGTCCGAGGAAGGACCGTAGTTCAGTCACGGATGATGGTACCCTCCAGTCTCTAATCGCGGCCACCTTGCCCTCTTCCATACCAATCCGACCACACTCAATCATGTGGCCGAGGAAATTTATGCGCTCTTGGGCAAATGAGCACTTCTCTCTCTTTACATACAACTGATTTCTCCTCAGCTTTTCAAAGTCTAGTTGGAGGTGATGTCGATGGTCCTCCAGCGAGGCACTATAGACCACAATGTCATCAAGATACACTACGACGAATTTGTCGAGGTATTCGTGAAACACTTGGTTCATTAGGGTACAGAACGTTGCTGGAGCATTGGTGAGGCCAAAGGGCATTACGAGGAATTCGAAGGCTCCATACCTCGTGACACAGGTCGTCTTAGGTTCGTCTCCTTCAGCAATTCGAACCTGATAATATCCAGACCGTAGGTCCAGCTTTGAGAAATACTTAGCACCGTGAAGCTGATCAAATAAGTCAGTGATGATAGGAAGGGGATATTTGTTGCGGACTGTGAGCTTATTCAAGGCTCGATAGTCGATGCACAACCGAAGGCTCCCATCCTTCTTCTTCTGGAACAGTACTGGGGCTCCATAAGGAGCCTTCACCGGTCTGATAAATCCTGCCTCTAACAACTCATCTAACTGTTTCCGAAGCTCAGCCAATTCTAGCGGGGCCATCCGGTATGCATTCTTGGCAGGCGGCTTTGCCCCTGGCAACAACTCAATCTCATGGTCAATCCCCCTTCGTGGGGGTAAGGACTTGGGCAAGCTTTTCGGCATGACGTCCCGATACTCTTCTAAGACAAATAGAACGTCTTGGGGGATCTCCTCTTCAGTAGACTCAACTAATTTTATCGGGATGGCCATGAACGTGGGTTCGTTGTGGGCCAGGCCCCTCTTCAATTGGAGGGCTGAGATCATTCTCACCCCATTTGGCTGCTTGATACTGGCTTGGACTACGGTCGGTGTAGATCTGGTAATGACTAAGCATTTGGCGAGGGCATTGGTATGACTTTATGTTCAAGTAGAAATTCCATCCCCAGTACAACGTCGAAATCATCCATCTTGACAATTACGAAGTCAACGAAGCCCTTCCAGTCTCCTAACTTCACCGTAGTTCTCTTCGCTATCCCCGTAATTGGCAGGGCTGCGGAATTCACAGCTTTCATCTTTCCTGCATCTCTTTCCCAATTCAAGTTCAGGCGGCGAGCTTCCCTTTCAGCCATGAAGTTATGGGTAGCCCCAGAGTCAACCATAGTGGTTTTGGCCGATCTTTGGTTGACCCAAGCGTCCACATACATGAGACCTTTCTCTAGTGGCTCCGTCGCCTTTCCCATATTCTTCTGAAGTGCAGATAGGAATTTCAATGTCCCCATCCTGGGATTCTCAATTTCTGCCGCTGGCTCGGTTACCGTCTCTTCCAGTTCGGCCTTGTCTTCGGAGGTAGAGGCCAATGTGGCTTGAAAAGCATTGAACGCAGTTCGATTTGGACATTCGCCCGCCCTGTGTGGCCCTCTACATATGAAACAAGATAGGGGGCGATTGTAATTGTTATGCTATTGTCGCGGCCCCCGCCAGTTGTTTCCTGATCTCGGTTGGGATGATTTACGGTCCCCCCCTGTGTTCTTGTCTCCTCCCCCAGGTCTGGGAGGACTGAAACGGCTGTTTCTATTTCCCCCATTGGAGGAAGTTGATTGTTTCCTCACATCTTGTGAGTCAGTGCTAAGGTCGTACAGCCGTTCAGCTGCCGCATAGGCAGAGGGGAGATCCTGTACTCTCTGTTCATATAGTTTTGATTTTGCCCACGGTTTCAGCCCTTCCACAAAGCAAAAGACCTTGTCTTTTTCAGACATATCTCGTATGTCCAACATGAGTCCTGCAAACTGTTTTACATAGTCCCTGATGTTACCTGTTTGCTTTAGCTCTCGGAGTTTTCGTCGAGCCAAGATCTCGACATTTTCAGGGAAGAACTGCGAACGAAGTTCTTGTTTCAATCTATCCCAAGTATCAATAGTGCAGCGTCCTTCCTGTATGTCTGTAAATCGTGATCTCCACCACAGTTTCGCATCTTCAACTAGATGCATCGTTGCTATTGTGACTTTCGACTCTTCAGTCACGGTGTTCGTCGCCTTGAAGTATTGCTCAAGGTCGAAGATAAAATTTTCCAGGGCTTTCGCTTCTCGCACCCCACAGAAGGGTTTCGGTTCTGGGATTTTTATTCGGCTCACTGCCATTGCTCCCCCAGGTGGGGCTTGGTTCCCTACCGCTCGGATGGTGAGATTCACCCTAGCACTCACATCCACTATCTCGGCTCTGACGACATCCAGGGCCGATCGAAAGTCTTCAGATAAATTGGTTACCATCTGAAGTATTGCTTTTTGGGAGCTGTCCAGCTCTTCGACACGCTCCTCTATGTGGGCAACAGAGCCCGAGGATCTATCGCCTCGTTCAAAGCTGCCAGACCGTACTGTCTTGGTCTCGAGGGTCTCTACCCTCATCATCAATTCTCTGATGGGTAATTCGTCTAGGCGGCCTACCACCACATCATTTCCATCGGCTTTCTCGGCAACTTCTTGTAGCCGAGTCTCAAGGAAACGAACATTATCTGGGACCTCTCTCAGGTAGAGCATTTGTTCTTCCATCTCTACCAATCTGTCCACATGGGACTTGTTCAGGTTCTTCGTCGCCGACATGATCACTGATCTTCCCTCTATAAGCCAACTTGGCTCTGATACCAACTGTCACAATCGCTCTTTCAAAAGCTTCTCTTAGCGATTGTGTGGCACTTGTTCCCGCTCACGAACAAGCCAGCCAACTCGAATACGGACTGCCGATGGCACACCGAGTGCCTCTTGCAACCTCCACCCCCGTTTTAGGGAAAACGGTTTTAGAAAACGGGTTTAGAGAAAAGGTTTTCGTAAGAAGATTTGTGAGTGTGAATAAAGAAAGAAAGATTGTAGTAGACTAGAAAGCAATAAGCAACAACAACGGCTTTATAGAGTACTACTCCGGGTATGAGGAAATGATGGTTAGTCTTATCCCCATATAGTGCATTCTGAACAAAAAGCCAACTGGCGCCGTTGCATATGCAAAAAGGCGAGTGGTCACTTACAATGAAAATGTAAAGAAAGCAAGCTAACTAAACTAATACAATACAGGATATGAAAGTATGCTAGAAGGGGTTGGATTGGGCATGCGGCCATGGGCAACAGGCCCTGGACAAGCATGACCGTTACACTAGACATACATTAGTTATTTATAACATTTATAAATTAATCTAAGGTAATGTCATGCTTCATACAATGTTTATTCATTACTAATATATAACATTTATATAACCATTCAACCATTCAACCTTATATTATAACACTTATAATATAAATGATGCATGGATATGCTATAATGCATGCATACATATACTATAACACTTATATTATATGATGCATAAGCATGCTTTATGTAATTTAAATCATGCATATTCCTATATTATAACACTTATAATATAAAATGATGCATGGAAATAAATGCATAACCTATGGTGAGTTTCAAAACTATATGACATACATTACGACATATGATAAAAAAAACATACATCACATGTATATTTATACTAAAAGTTGATGGATCGGGATAGAACCTCTCTAAAAGGAAAAACAAAGACTAAATATTACAAAATTTGAGTCAAACGGTTTGGAATAGGTGAGTCGGGTCTTGAGCCGCTCGACTCGAACCGCTCCTCAATGAACACCTTGTAGTTGATCGTGTAGCAAACGCACCATGCATTGAGTAGCTATGTGATCGCGTACCTTATGACTATGCGATGAGCATGATAGTCTACACGATCGTGTAGCACACAAGCATGCATCGAGTATCCAAATACCGCCTGATCGTTCAGCAAGCGAGCGCCTATGCAATCTTCTACCAAACACAACACGATCGTGTAGCAAACTCTACACGATCGCATAGCATTAGCTATGCGATCGTTTAGCAAATGCTACACAATCATGTAGCAAACTCTACACGATCGCATAACAAAAGCTACTCGATTGTTTAGCTATAGCTACACGATCTGGAACCTCTATTTCATCTTCTCCATCAAAATGACGAACTGTAACCCTTCTCTGAAGCCTCCGGGACACCACAAGCAACTCAAAGCTAACAAATTTACAGACTCAATTGTAATAATAATGCCAAAAAACACCGGGCCCTTAGAAACAAACTTTGTAAATTTAAAGAAAACCTTAAACTGAGATTGCTATCCCGAAATATCAATCAACAAAGCCATCCACAGACATTTATCACATAAATGGAATGCAGACTATAAAATCCACCAGTACTGTAAATGATTCAATATAAGAATGAAATTTGGACTCAGAAACCAACAACCTGGCTCTGATGCCAATCGAAGAAACTTGTATGAAGAAAACTTTGAGCAGAACTGGATCGACCAAATTCCATTAATTGTTGAAAACAAAGTTTACAGTAAACATACAAATAGATATGCATTTAAAATTAAATAATAACATGCTATTCAAGAAAAAAGATTTAAAGAATTTCACTTTTGAAGACCTTTTTCTTCACGAATCCCTCCTCGAACAGTCACGTACAACTTGAAGACCTTCTTCAAGAATTAATCTCGAACCAAAACCCAGACACTACCACTATTCTAAGGGTAAGAACCCAAGAGTGGTGTGCTCTAACTATTTTGGTTTAGAGGGGGAAGGCTTAACGTGGAGGAAGAAGAAGATTGAGAACTTTCTTCACAAAAGATAAAGACACAGGACTCTTCTGTAAAAATCTCTCAATCGTTCAACCAAGTTGCAAATCATTGAGGAAAAAGAAAAACCATTTTTTCTTTTATTCCTCTTGCCATAAAAGATAACTACCTCCACTAAAGTGGGTGGAGAGAAAAGATGGGGAAGGGAATTATAACTCCCTTCCTTATTATTCAAGTAATAATAATATAATATAAATAAATATGATAACTAACTTATCATATTATATTTATATTAAAATTATATGTTATATCAAATATAACACATAATCTATAGTTTTAATATTGTATCACATACAATATAAATTATAGTTTCGTTTCTCTATTATACGATATTTAATATAAATCATATTTATATTAAATTTAACAACTATGAATCACATTCATACAAAATTATTTGAATCTCATTCAAATATTTATTTCCTTCCATTAAGCTATAATGTAAGAGTATATCAGCATGCATCGAAAGCAACAAGGATCAATAAGCACTCTAATTCATTCATTTTGGCAGAAACTAAAGCATGCTCATCTGACATAAGAGGGTTTGAAGTCATACCTTTGTAGAACTCTTCAGGATCTTGATTCTCAACTGTTATCTTCTTTGAAACTTGCTGTGAACCACCTCAAGATCTTCCCCACTACACTCTTGGAGCTTTAGAATGAGTTGTGGGACTCAAGAACAACTTGAATGAAAGGAAACTTGGAGAGAAGCTCCCTGGTACTACCCACTTTGAAGAACAATCTCTTCAACCCGAATTTTTCTGTAAAAACTCTTTGAATGCATGCCTCAATTCCACTCCAATTTTCTTTATTTATTGTAGGCTATCATGAAAAGAAGGTTGCTACATGAGATGCAACTCATGCTTGGAATTATTGAAGTAAATATGAATGGGTTTTGTGTGAGCCAGTTGAAGATGATAATGGAAAAACTCATCTTTCCATTTTGTATAAATTTTCCAATTTTTCAATTTTTCGTCAAATGATTCAAAAATCAATTTGATTTTAGAAAATTGAAAATATTATTAATTTTGTAAAATTAATTTCATAAATTAATTTTATAATAAAATTAATAAATAATTATTTAAATAATGATTTAAATAATTCAATTAATTCTAATTAATTTAATATCAAATATTAAATTAATTTTACACAAATCCACCTTCATATATTTAAATTATATTTAAATATAAACTATCCTATTCTGTTTAATTCTAATTTGAACGTCTTAAATTAACTTATCATGCTACTCTAAAGCTAATCCATTTATGAGCTAGTAGGGGGACCTCGTGGACCTACAGACCATGGGCTCCAACGATCCGAGATTAATTGGCTAAATTCATTATACTGAATTAACCCCCATTCGTTAACTAATGGGTCACTCCACTAAAGTCCATAGTTGAACTCTCCTCACTGTAGATATTATATCCATTTGATATAACCATGATCAGTAAGTCGATCCTTCACAGGTCGTTCGTAATCACTGCTGGGTCAGATCACCGTTTTACCCCTGTGAATACATCTTGTTCCTTAAGTTCTCACTGAACCTCTAATGAACAATTTTAATTCATAATACCTATGAATCAAGTCCTTTCTCTATCATGAGAAGGTGGGGCCACGATTGTTCAAGACTTGGAATTAGTACTTAAGAGAATAATCTATCTACTAACCTTAAATCGTGTAGGAGTGAATTTCATCTTGCAGGGCTATGTCCCCAACTATTCATCCGGTCTTATCCCCAAAATGGAAGGCTTATTGAGTAGTATTGTTGGACTACTCTCACCCATGCAGATCAAAGAATAATCCCGAACAAACAGAAGTTCATAGCTAGCTCAGGATTAAGATCAAGTTAACCTAGGTTACTTAAAATGAAATAGTTAGTTTTAACAGTAAACAGTTGTTATAAAAAAAAGTGTCTATTTTGTGGTCCAGTCTATATGAAAACTCATTGCATAGGATGCTTTCACTCACATGTCTCTACATGAATGATCTGTGGATCACATCATTTGTATTACCTACAAAATGGGTCGCATCCAATAGCGTTACCAGGATGAGATACCCAATTTCATCCATATCCTCATTAGACCATTTAGGCTATATACTATTAACTTGATCCTGTTTATGTCACCAAATAAAGTTAAAGTATTCATACTATAGCCATGGATATGTTTATTGGATTTTCATAATAGAATGCAAAATCAACAATTTATTGAATAAATTACTCAATAATATTTTATTGATAAATAGAATGTTTAACACGAACTGCGAGTTTTATGACATTCCCAACACATATATAATTGAAATAATTTAATTATATCATATATAATTAAATCCCTCTATTAATTTCAACAATTCAAATTAATCCAAAAATTGATTCTCAACTAAATCCTATTGAGCTACCAAGGGGACCTCATGGACCTGTAGCTTGAAACTTCAACAGTTCGTGAATAATTAATTAAACTCTTTAATTACATTATTCACCATCTGTTAACTATCGAGCACTCCACTAAAGACTGACAGCTACAATCTTCGTACTACAAATATATTTCTGTGTCCATTGGATATAACCAATCAACAATACGATCACCCTTCACAAATTGCCGTAAGTACAGCAAGGCCAAATTACCGTTTTGCCCCTGTACCCCTATACCCTTAAGTACTACTGATCCCTCTAATGAACAATAGATCATAGTCCTACTATAACTAAACCTCTTTCGGGCCAAGAGAGGGTGTGGTACCACATTGTTCAAGACCTGGAATCACCCCTTAAGGGAGCAATTTATCTACTTACCCTACTTCGGGGAATGAGTGAATTCCATCTTGTGTAGTTGTGTTCCTAGCTCCCCAACCAGATGAATCCCCAAAATTGTAGTCTTGTCGAGTTGGCGATCTGGTCACTCTCACCCATACAAATCAAAGGACCACCTTCATAGACAGGAGTTCACGACTCACTGAAGATTCAGATCATGTACCTATGGTCATCGTGAGGAAATGTAAGTCTCTATTATGAACGACGTTATATAAATTTCGTGGTCTGGTCTTATACAAAATCCTTTGTATAGAATATCCCCGCTCGCATGTATAATACATAAATGATCAGGATCAAATCATTTGTAGCACTTTACAACAATTGTAACATCTACAAAGTGGGCCCTACTCGTAGTGTCACTAGAATAAGGTACACAGCCTTATCCATATGCTCAGAAGATGATGGGAATGAGAACGATCTCACCTCCACTTCTTTTAAAGTAAAAGTATCAGTACTGAACTCGAAAATGATTGAGAAATCGATGTTTGTGGTCTATTTGTTCAACATACTACCAAGCAAAAGAATATGGAATGCATTACATATGGATGAAAATTTACAGATTATCAGGAAAATTCTATGCCCCCATCCAATGGTGAGCAACTCTCTGGTAAATTTCTGAGTTATTTATTTGTTTTCTGGTAAAAATATGGAAGGAATTTTTACTTTATTTTTATTTTTCTAAATATGAAAACAAGGAAAAGTATTGTAAAAGAAACAGAGTAGCTTGTCATGTTGTAAGAAGATTGCAATAAACTATTTCAATTGACATAAGATTTTGTTTAACTATCATCTCCATGAGAGACATAAATGGCGTCATCTCAAAATATGGACTAGATTGTTTATACTATTCTTTTAGAGATATTCTTTTATATGGGAATAAGGAGAGGCTTAAACTTGGTTCAAATGTTGAAGGAATATACTTGGATTATCCAGTTAAAAAACTTGTGGAGTGCTTTAGTCCTCTCACTGGTTGGAGGCATTGCTTTCCATCCATGACTGGTTTTCTTGAAGATTATGCTTCTCAGTACAACATTTTCTTGGAAAATGGACTAAAACAAAAATGTGTTGATGACCCTTCACAAATTGTCGTAAGTACAGCAGGGCCAAAATTACCATTTTGTCTCTATAGTTACATCTAACTCTTTAAGTACCATTGATCCCTCTAATGAATAATTAATCATAGTCCAACTATGACCAAACTTCTCTCGGACCAGGAGAGGGTGTGGTGCCACATTATTCAAGCCCCAGAATCAGCCTTTAAGGGAGCAATTTATCTACTTATCCCAACATCGGGGAAAGAGTAATTTTTTTTTTGTAGTTGTGTTCCCAACTCCCCAATTAGAAAAATCCCCAAAATGCTAGGCTTGTTGAGTCGGGATGTAGCCACTCTCACTCATACAAATCAAAGGACCACCCTCATAGACAGAAGTTCACAACTCACTTAGGATTAAGGTTATGTCACCTATGGTCATCCTGGTGAAATGTAAGTCTCAATTATGAACAATGTTATATAATGAGAGTAGTCATTTTGTGGTCCGGTTTTATACAAACTCTTTTGTATAGAATACTCCCATTCACATGTCTCGACATGAATGATTAGGATCAGATCATTTGTAGCACTTTACAACAATTGTAACATCTACAAAGCGGGTCGTACTTATAGTGTCACCAAGATAAGGTATCCAGCCTTATCCATCTACTACAGACCATTTAGGTTATCACTTAAACATGATCCACCTGTATGTCTCTACATACATGTTTAAGCTACAAATGATAACCGTGGATGTTGGTTTTGTTGGGGTTGATGCGCTAAATCTCATAAGGTCCTATAGTTTGTAATTGTATTGTATAAACATTTTACTTATGTAATAAAAGATGTGATGTTTAATTTCAAAATTAGTTACATTAACCACAAACCAATAAATTAATATCCAAGGTTACCTTATAGCTTAAACATGCATGTAGAGACATACGGGTGGATCATTTTAAGTGATAACCTAAATTGTCTGCAGTAGATGGAGAAGGCATTATATAACACCATTCATAATTGAGACTTACATTTCACTAGTATGACCATAGGTGACATGACCTGAATCCTGAGTAAGTTGTAAACTCCTACCTATGAGAGCGGTTCTTTGATTTGTATGGGTGAGAGTGGCTAGATTGCCGACTCAACAAGCCTACCATTTCGGGGATTCATTTGATTGGGGAGCTGGGAACGCAACTACAAAAGACAAAATTTACTCTTTCCTTGATGTCGGGGTAAGTAGATAAATTACTCCCTTAAAGGCTGAATCTGGGGTTTGAATAATGTGTGCCACACCCTCTCCTTTCCCGAGAGGGGTTTGGTCATAGTTGGACTATGATTAATTGTTCATTAGAGGGATCAGTGGTACTTTAGAAGTTAGATGTAACTATAGAGGTAAAACGGTAATTTTGGCCCAGCTTTACTTACGAGCAATTTATGAAGGGTCATTGTACTGTTGATTGGTTATTTCCAATAGACATAGAAATATATATGTAGTGCGAATAGTGCACCTTTCGATCTTTAGTGGAGTGCCTGACAGTTAATGGATGGCGAATAATTTAATTAAAGGAGTTTAATTAATTATTCACGTACCGTTGAAACTTCAAGCTACAGGTCCATGGGATCCTCTCTGTAGCTCAACGAGAATTAATGAGAATAAATTTTTGGATTAATTTGAATTGTTCAAATTAATTGAGGGAATTAATTATATGTGATATAATCAATTTAATCTTATTATATATGATATATTTACTATAATATATTTTGATACATTATAATATAAAGTTTATTTGAGAGAAAATAAATATTTGAATATGATTCAAATATTAATTATATGAATTTGATCATATAATTAAATTTAATATAAATTAGATTTGTCATTGGTGGGAGAATAGAAACTATAGATTATGTGTTAGATTTGATATAACATATAATTTAATATATATATATTATATGATAAGGTAGTTATCATATAAATATATATTAAATTGATTAATGAAAATAAATAAATAAATTTTATTTTATTTTAAAAATCATTTTAGGAGGGAGTTGTAAACAACACCTCCCCCCTCCCCCCCCCCCCCCCCCCCCTTTCTTTTCTCTCTAAAACGTGGTAGTGGGGAAGAAGAGAAAGTAGTTTTCTTCTTCCTCGTGTAGTTTTCACAAAAAGGGGAAAGATCTACAAAAAAATGTTCTGAGAAAATATGAATCTCATAACTTCCTCTCATCACTCTCAAAATCCCTCTCTTCCAAAATAGCCAAAGGCCATAAAACTCCTGGATTCTCACCCAAAGAATACAAGAGCAATATTCGTCGTGGTGTCGTCATTGACAATTAGATGGTTCAAGATTGTATGTGACAAGATTTGGAGAAGGAATCTTGTGAAGAAAGGTTCTTCAAGGGTAAGGTTTATTAAAACCTATTTTATGTTCTGTAATCTATGTTTTAAAGCATGCTACAACTATTTTTTAAATGCATAATCTGCATGCTTTTCTGTAAAATTTATGTTCTATAAATTTTGGGTTTGGTTCGATCCCACGCTTCATGGATACCTTGTCCTGGTGATACTACGAGTATACCCGCTTTGTAGATGTTACAATTGTTGTAAAGTGCTACAAATGATCTGATCCTGATCATTCATGCAGAGACATGTGAATGGGGACATTTTATACAAAGGAGTTTGTATAAGATAGAACCACGAAGTGTTTAGTCTAATTATATGAAGTCGTTCATAATAGAGACTTACATTTCACCAAGATTACTATAGGTAACATGACTTGAATTCTGAGTGAGTCGTGAACTACTGCCCATGAAGGTGGTCCTTTGATTTGTATGAGTGAGAGTGGTCAAATCGCCAACTTAATAAGCCTACCATTTTGAGGATTCGTCTGATTTGGAGTGGGGAATACAACTACAAAATAGAGAATTCACTCCTTCCCCAACATCAGGGTAAGTAGATAAATTGCTCCTTTAAAGGCTGATTCCAGGGCTTGAACAATGTGGTGTCACACCCTCTCTTGGCCCGAGAGGGGTTTGGTCATAGTTGGATTATGATTTATTGTTCATTAGAGGGATCAATGGTACTTAAGGAGTTAGATGTAATTACAGGGGCAAAATGATAATTTTGGCCCAGCTATACTTACGAGCAATTTATGAAGGGTCATTGTACAATTGATTGGTCTAGATGACCCTTCACAACCATATAGCGGTCATTGTACCATAACTAGGATTTCGGTTAAACCGATATACCGAATAGGTGGGTTTACAACCTTCCCACTACGTCGAGGTTTCCTCAATACTTGAGGTGGAGTTGACCTACTAGATGAACCTACTTTAACAACTTTTGTTGAGGTAACAGGTTCTTCAACAACTCTTGTTGAAGATTTAGTAGTTTCTTTGGAAACCTCATTCAACACGATTTTACTTCTAGGTCCGTGCTTTTTTATATGGTCTTCCTCAAGAAAAGTAACATTTTTCGATACAAACACTTTATTTTCTTTAGGATCATAGAAGTAACCACCTCTCGTTCCCTTGGGGTAGCTTAATAGGCATAACCTAGAACGTGGTTCCAGTTTCTTAGGATTAGCCTTAAGCACAAGTGTTGGGCAACCCCGAATTCTAAAATGACGTAAACTAGCTTTACGACCATTCTATAACTCCAAAGGTGTACTGCCAACACTCTTGAAGGGACCACAATTCAGAATATAAGCTGTAGTCTCTCCTACATAGCCCCAAAATAAGTCAGGTAAGGAAGTGTAACTCATCATAGACCGAACCATGTTCAACAGGGTTCGATTTCTCCTCTCTGATACACCATTTTGTTGAGGTGTACCAGGCACTGAGAGTTAGGAAACTATTCCACGTTCTATCAATTAGTCATGGAAAAAAGAATCCAAAAACTCTCCACCTCGATCAGATCATAGTGTTTTAATCGTTCTATTTAATGGGTTTTCAACTTCAACCTTGAATTCTTTGAACATTTCAAAAGACTCAGACTTCTGTTGCATTAAATAAATGTATCCATACCTTGAATAATCATCAGTGAAAGTGATGAAGTATTCATAACCTCCCTTGGCTCGTACATTCATCAGACCACAAAGATCTGAATGCACTAGCTCTATAGGCTCTTTGGCCCTATGACCTTTTCCAGTAAAAGGCCTTTTAGTCATTTTGCCTTCAAGGCATGACTCATACATAGGTAAAGAATTTTTTTCTAACTCGCTTAGAAGTCCATTCTTCACCAACCTCTCAATCCTATTGAGATTAATGTGTCATAACCTTAGGTGCCAGAGTTGGGCATTTTCTTTAGGAGAAATTTTAAGTCGCTTATTTTGAGTTATGACAGTTTTAAACATCTTTATGTTATAGAGGGCATTTGTTGCTAACGACCTTAGCACATATAAATTACATTCCAGTTGAGCAGAACAAATATCGACACCATTCTTTGTAATAAACACTTTATTAAAAGAGAAAAAGAGTTGATATTTACATTCAAGTAAACACTTTACAGAAACTAAGTTCCTCTTTAAATTGGGAACTACATATACATCATTCAAAATGAGAAATTTGTTCTGTAAAGTCAACCAGAGACCTCCCACTGCCACAATTGAGATGACGTGCCCGGTTCCAACTCGCATAATCATCTCACCAGCACCAAACTGCCGCTAGGAACTAATTCCCTGAAATGAAGAACAAACATGGTTAATGGCCCTAGAGTCAATAATCCAGGCAGAATCATCCTTTTCCACTAAACAAGGTTCCAAAACTAGTAAATCACATTTACCTTATTTAGCCTTCTTCTTTTCTGCCAAATATCTGGGGAAGTTCCTCTTCCAGTGCCCGTCCTGGTTACAATGGAAACATTTTCTCTTGGCAACCCTCACTGATTGCCTACCCCTTAGAGCAGCAGGTTGTGGGTTAGCAGACACCTTCCCCTTACCACCCTTCTTCTTCTTCCACTTTCTAGTGCCAGAGGAAGAAGGTGCAGACTTAGTTCCATGGGTTGAACCTTTGTGGATTTTTGTGGATGATGAAGCAACATTTTCTTCACCAACCTTATTCTCTTTGCTTTTTTAGCAAAGATTGGAAAGTCTGCAATTCATTGAGTAGAGTTGTAAGGTTGTAGTCAACCCTGTTCAGAACAACATTGCTAACGAAATAAAGGAAGCTTTCTGGTAACGATTCCAGAATAATGCTAACCTGGTTGGCCTCATCGATGCTAGACCCATTCATCTCAGCCACGTTGAAGTGGATCATCATATTGAGAACATGTTCTCAAACAGATGTGCCTTCTTTCATCCGTGAATTGAAGATGTACTTAAGAGCGTCGTGCTTGAGCTGCACGGATGGTTGTACAAACATCCCCTGTAGGGATTCCATGATCTCGTGTGTAGTGAATATCAACTCATGATTCGCCAAAAATTTGTTAAGGCTGTCAAGATATATGCTCAGGCCTTCCCGTTTGCATGTGTCCTTCGTTAATACACATCTCGAACGTTTCATGTAGTGGTTGAAGGTGGAATAGAAGGACACTCCTCTGTAAGGACAAAATGAAGGTCATCGATGATCAAAATTGTGTTAATGATGTTTTTCCAACTAGCGTCATTTTCACTAGTCAGTTATCAGCAGCAAGCAAACTAAGTGTACCGGTAGCCATTTTTAAATTTCTGAAAAAATAACAAACTTAATTAAGTCTACTTGCATTAAACCACTTTTAAAACCAATCAAGTTTTAAAAAATAGTCTAGTGTACTCTAAGAGATATTTGTTTTGCAATGATGCTTTAGTGAGGCAGGACAAAAGTCACCGTAGGGTGTGATCAAGTGCCCCTTCACTGAAATGAGACAATCTCAACCATTAGACAAAAATAACTCATTGTAACTGAATATAATAGTCACCATTGTTTGGTCTAGAATTTGTTAACATCCTTAACAATTATGTGTAAGTGTTGTTGGGGTTGATGCCCTAAAGTCTCGTGTTCTGTAGTTTGTAAACACTTTGTACAAACGCTTGTGTTGTTAATATATGATATTTACTTCACATCTTGTATTTTTGTTCAGTTACTTGTTTTATTTGCTTTAGCACAAACCAATAAATATAAAATCCCTAGTTATCTGTATGTGACTCAATCATGTATGTGGTGACATACAAGTGGATCATGTATTGAGCGATAACCAAAATGGTTTGTATTATATGGATATAGGAGGGAAACCTCCTGGTAATGCTACGAATGTGGCCCACTTTGTGGAATGGTCACAAGTGTTGTAACTTGTCACAGATGGTCTGATTCTAATCATTCGTGTTGGGGACATCTGAGTGGGGGCATCCTATACAAAGAGTTTGTATAAGACCTAACCACGAAGTGTTCACGTCTCGTTATATAACACCGTTCACGACAGAGACTTCACTTTACTAGGATGACCATAGGTAACATGACCTTAATCCTGAGTGAGTTAGAAATTCCTGCCGTTGAGGGCGGTCCTTTGATTTGTATGGGTGCGAGTGGCCAGGTCGCCGACTCAAACCTACCATTTTGGGGATTCCGATAGCCATTTGGGGCACCAAATGAGCTCCATTCGCAAAATCGTCTGGCGCATAGCTTTTTTTCATCGTTCTTAACCTCTAGTTCCATTTTCACGTTTTCACCCATGGGAAAGTTCGCACACAAAAATTGGGCACCGCCAAGCTCGATAGCCATTTGGGGCACCAAATGAGCTCCGTTCGCCAAATCGTCCGGCGCATAGCTTTTTTCATCGTTCTTAACCCCTGGGTCTGTTTTCTCGTTTTTGCCCAACGGAAGGTTCGCCCACAAAAATTGGGCCCCGGGCAGCCTCGCCGGGCCCGATAGCCATTTGGGGCATCAAATGAGCTTCGCTCGTAAAACTGTTTGGCGCACAGATTCGTTCTTAACCCTTGGGTCCGTTTTCGCGTTTTCACCAGCCGGAAAGTTCGCATACAAAAAGTGGACCCCGGGGCAACCCGCCGGGCCCGATAGCTATTTGGAGCACCAAATGAGCTCCGTTGGCAAAATCGTCTAGCGCACAATTTTTTTTCATCGTTCTTAACCTCAGGTCCGTTTTCGCGTTTTTGCTCACCGGAAAGTTCACGAAGAAAAATTGGGTCTCATGGCAGCCTTGACGGGTCCGATAGCCATTTGGGGCATCAAATGAGCTCCGTTCGTAAAACCTTTTGTGCGCACGACTTTTTTCATCATTCTTAACCTCTGGGTCCATTTTCACGTTTTCGCCCGTCGGAAAGTTCGTGCACAAAAATTGGGCCCGATAGCCATTTGGGTCACCAAATGAACTCCGTTCGCAAAACCATCTACGCGCACGACTTTTTTCATCGTTCTTAACACCTGGGTCTGTTTTCACGTTTTCGCCCATCGGAAAGTTCGCGCACAAAAATTGGGCCCCGGGGTAGCCCCATCGAGCCCGAGAGCCATTTTTGGGCACCAAATGAGCTCCGTTCGGGAAACCGTCTGCGCGCATGGATTTTTCTCATAGTAATTAACCTCTGAGTCTGTTTTCGAATTTTCGCCCACTGGGAAGTTCTCGCACAAAAATTGGGCCCCAGGGCAGCCCCGTCGGGTCTGATAGCCATTTGGTTCACCAAATGAGCTCCGTTCGAAACATCGTCTGCGCGCATGACTTTTTTCATCGTTCCTAACCCCTGGGTCCGTTATCGCTTTTTTGCCCGCCGGAAAGTTCGCGCACAAAAATTGGGCCCCGGGGCAGCCCCGCTGAGCCCGATAGCCATTTGGGGCCCCAGATGAGCTCCGTTTGCAAAACCGTCTCCACGCACGGATTTTTCTCATCGTTCTTAACCCCTGGGTTAGTTTTCACGTTTTCGCTCGGGGGGAAGTTCTCGCACAAGAATTGGGCCCCGGGGCAGCCTCTAGGGCCCGATAGCTATTTGGGGCACCAAATGAGACCGTTCGCAAAACCGTCTGGCATGCACGGCTTTTTCTCATCGTTCTTAACCCCGGGGTCCGTTTTCGCATTTTTGCCCGCCAGAAAGTTCGTGCACAAAAATTGGGCCCCAAGGCAGCCGTACGGGGCCCAATAGCCATTGAAGGCACCAGATCAGCTCCGTTCATAAAATCGAATGCATGCGCGGCTTTTCCTCATCGTTCATAACCTCTGGGTCTGTTTTCGTGTTTTCGCCCGCTGGAAAGTTCGCGCAGAAAAATTGGGCCCCGGGGCAGCCCTGACGGGCCTGATAGCTAATTGGGGCCCCAAATGAGCTCCGTTCGTAAAATCATCTATGCACACTGCTTTTTCTCATCGTTCTTAACCCCTGTGTTTGTTTTTGCGTTTTCACCTGCCGAAAAGTTCTTGCACAAAAATTGGGTCTCGGGGCAACCCCGTCGGGCGCGATAGCCATTTGGAGCACCAAATGAGCTTCGTTTGCAAAACCGTATGCACGCACGGCTTTTTCTCATCGTTCTTCACCCGTGGGTCTGTTTTCGCGTTTTCTCCCCTCAGAAAGTTCGAGCACAAAAATTGGGCCCCGGGGTAGCCCCGACAAGCCCAATAGCCATTTGGTGCACCAAATGAGCTCTGTTCGCAAAACCGTCTGCGCGCACGAATTTTTTGTCATAGTTCTTAACCCCTGGGTCTGTTTTTGCATTTTCTCTTGCCGGAATGTTCACGCACAAAAATTAGGCCCCGGGGTAGCCCGACAGGCTCGATAGCCATTTGGTGTACCAAATGAGGTAAGTTCACAAAACCGTCTACTCGCACGACTTTTTTTCATCGTTCTTAACCCTTGGGTTCGTTTTTGCGTTTTCACCCGTCGAAAAGTTCGTGCACAAAAATTTGGCTTTGGGGCAGCCCCGCCAGGCCTGATAGCCATTTGGGGCACCAAATGAGCTCCGTTCGCAAAATCATTTGCGCGCCCGACTTTTCCTCATCGTTCCTAACCCTTGGATCCGTTATCGCGTTTTCGCCCGCCGAAAAGTTCGTGCACAAAAATTGGGCCCCGGGGCAGCACCGACGGGCCCGATAGCCATTTGGGGAACCAAATGACCTCCGTTCGCAAAACCGTCCGTGTGTACGACATTTTCTCATCGTTCCTAACCGCTGGGTCTGTTTTCGCGTTTTAGCCCACCGAAAGGTTAGCGCACAAAAATTGGGCACCAAGGCAGCCCGACCCGGCCCGATAGCCATTTGGGGCACACAATGAGCTCCGTTCGCATACTTTGTTAATAGTCAATACAATCAAAGCACATAATTCACTATACTATTTTCCTGTGCCTCTTTCTTTATCTTCCTTTGTTAATCTTTGCTATATTTTTACTTTTGTATTTTTACAATCTTCATTGCGTTGCTATGACGTATTATATGTTACACTTAGAAACACTTCTTGTACTTAGTAAATTCTGACTAACACTTAGTTAACTCTTAGTTTAGCAGTACTTTACCTTTTATCTTTCAAAGTCCTGCTCAAACCTTCTTTTTGGAATTTTCTTTTAAGTGTTTGTTTAGTCTATCCAAACAACACAATGAGGACCTTGCTCATCTTTAAATTTGGGGGTGGGGAAGGTCTGAGCAGATGAACATAGAAGTATGCAGTATTTCAAAAAATGCGTCTATTTTCGTTCAAAAAAAAAAATTATGCAAAACTCCAATGTCAGCGGAAGGGAAAATTTCAAAACTGTTCCCAACTTGATAAGAGTTTAGTTAAAGTTAGAACTGGCACACTACCGTAGTTGGATGTTCGCATGACACCCGTGGGGACAAGCCAAAACGAAGAGTGTAACCATGACCAACTGTCTCTAAGTGAATAAATGATGCAAAGTTTTGCTCACAACATATAGTTACATCAAGTTGTATTGATAAAGAAGGGATAAATATTCTATTTTGAAAACTCGAAAAGTGTCTTTGAGCAGAATTTTGTTACATAGAAGCATAAAATAAGGCTTGCTAAGAATTAGCAAGGATAGAAGGAAAGTGCGATGTCAAGGAATGTGCCTAAGTGTAACATTCGGAGCAACCAATCATCGCAGAAATATAGGATAGGAATGGAGCATAATTGCCTTAGTAAAAGATATGCTTGAGGACAAGCATATATCTAAATTTGGGGGTGTGATAACTTGTAGAAACACAAGTTATTTATGCCATCTTATCTAGATATTGCGGCCAAAAGTTAGTAATTATGCGCCAATTGTATGAAAATTAAACTAGTATGAAAATAATTATAAATGTTTGCAATTACACCCACTAACGCCAAAAAGATGGAGGACAAGCCAAACTTTTCTCTGTTTTGCAGGAGACCAAGTCACCGCTTGCACTCAAGGCTCATAAGAAACTAATCAACGCATCCCTGTCACATTGCACCCGTCGATCAACCATGAAGAGACGATTACCGAAGTAACGGCGCAATGCGACAGTCGGTCTAGAGTTATGCTTCGACCCCATGCGGTAATAAAAACAAACACTGCATGCAAACCCATGATCGAAAGATGCAGCTGAGCAACGCAAAGGTGGAGGATTGAGACATGTGTACAACTAACCATTGTGCAGATTTGACGGTTCGATTGCATAATAGAAGGAATAATATCCCTCCATCTTCGGAATTTCCATAACAAAAGTGGGGACCACAAGGCCGGAGTCAAAGGATCTGCTCCTATAAATACCCCAGTGAATTCAGAGAAAATTATGCTATTTGATACTGGGTTAAGTGCTGTAAGATTTTAAAGAGAAAAAGGCTGAGCTGAGTGCTGAAAAGAAGAAATTCGGGAAGAGAAAGAGATAAGGCCGAGAGGTAAATCTCAGATCCGACTAGCTGTATACTCGATCGAAGCTCTGTGCAGAGACCCCTGCTATCGGTGGAGCAAGCCTGAGAGGGAAGCTCTTCCTGCCATTGAAACCATCCGATCCTGCAAGCAGATCTCCATTGAATCTGTGCCAAGACATTGGCATTGAATTGTATCTGTTCTATCTCTCTTTCATTGTATTCCATATTTTCTTTATCTCTTCATTCACATATCATGTATCGAACACTTAGTAGAAATATTGAATGTTTCGATATATTTCATTTACCATTCTCTGTTTGTTTCCATTCACCCATTAGTCACTTTCTTCATGATGTTTTCTTAATCCCTTGATGAGCAATATGAATCACCAAGAACTTAATATGTATTAAAGTTATAAAATACGTTTAGCTAAAGCATGCTGAACGACATCTTCACCTGTGAGAGCGAAGTGAAGATGTCATTCTGATCTATTGAGAGAAGGTCAGAAGAGTGCGTTAACTAAAGTGAGTAGTACTTCCAGACATGGAAGCAACCTTGCATTCATTACGTTAAACTCTGTTTCACCACAGACATGTGGGAAACGCGACCGATCATTGAAAGGTGTACGCGAAGAGAAGAGCGGAACAGTATTTATACCTTCAATTCAATTAAGAACTTACGTTGTTTGTAATACTTATCTTTCTCTTTCTAATATGTTCACAAGACTTGTCGTCGCATCCCACGTCTTTGCACAATCTTCACAGCCAGCCTTAATCCTAGTATCTTGCACATAAAGCTAATATCTTGTAACGTCTAGCTTAGGTTTAGTGTATTTTTATGTTTTATCGCATTTTTACCGCTTTTCTTTATTTTACTGCAATTTACATATTGTACACACCTTTTATCAAGAATTGAAAGACCTCGTCACATATACCATGAACATACTGCAATAACCCGCACCACTTCCCCGTGTTCGACCTCGGATCACACCGAGAAACTTGTGGTGGAATTACACTTGGTTCCATAGTAAGGAAACTTGTGACAACACAGGGCATACTACTTGAGCATCTTTAATTAACGCATAAATAGTAGTAGTATCGCATCATCATGAGCATTGAATATCATACATACAAATCACGCATTACAAGTTTATGGCACTGTTGCCAGGGGACTGGTCAATAGTTTGTTGTTTGAGTGGTTTTTGGTATTTTGTAGGATAGATCTCGTTGTACTGGCTGTTGAACGTGGAGAGCAGCCTGACGGTGTATGAGTTCTGGTGCTGAACCGAAATTCATAGCTGACCCTGAGATTGAGCGAACCTTCCACGCGAGGATACACCAGAATAGGAATCGGCGAAAAAAGGCGGTCAGCATGGCAAATAATAACGATAACGCGGTGCCAGATGTGAATCAAGGGGTTGTTCGACCAGCCCAGGATCCTGTATTCTTGGCAGCCGATCGCAATATCCCAATGCGAAACTATGCGGCACCCAACCTGTACTATTTTTCACCTGGAATCTTAAGGCCAACTGTTGAGGAGAATGGCCGTTTTGAGATCAAGCCAGTCATGCTACAAATGATTCAGAACGCAGGGCAGTTTGGGGGTCTACAAGGTGAAGACCTGCATGCCCACCTGACGCTTCGTGGAGATGTGCGGCAATTTCTCCCTACCTGGCATAACTTCAGACAACATTAGGTTATATCTATTCCCTTACACCTTGAGGGATGAGGCTAAGAAATGGGCTTATTCACTAGAGCCCAATGAAATCACGTCATGGGGGCAACTGGTTGAGCGGTTTATGAAGAAGTTCTTCCCACCGGCCATCAACGCAAGAAGACGGTAGGATGTGTTGAACTTTGAACAAAAAGAGAACGAGATCCTGAGCACCGTAGGTGCGATTTAGAAGGTTGGTAAAAAACTATCTGCATATCGGGATTCCCGATTGGATCTTGATGGAAATGTTTTATAATGGCCTGAACAAAGCAACGTAGGCTGTTACTAATGCCATCGCGACAAGAGGTTTTATGGACAAAACATACACCAAGGCCAAGGTCATCCTCGACCGCATCTCGCGGAACATGGATGACTGGATTAATGACGATTATGGAGGTCGAGGAAACGAGAGAAGGAAAAATGAAACAGCATTGTCCCGGCGGAGACAATGACTACATTGGCCGCTCAGATGGCCACGGTAACCTCGATCCTCCAATCAATGGCCATTAATCAAGGAGCCATTGCTACACAATCAGCGCAACCCGCTGCACCGGCTCAAGTGGCCGCAATTGGTTATGTTAACTGTGGAGGGGCTCAAAGAGCTGAAGGATGTCCATTGAATCTGCAGCAAGTGTGTGCCATCTAGAATAACCCATTCAGCAACACCTACAATCTGGGCTGGAAGAGTCATCCTAACTTCGGTTGGGGTGGCAATCCTAAACTAGGGGGGCCAATAAACCATCAAGGGGGCAGCAGAGGGAACCCTCCGTTTCACCATAATCAGGGGCAATCAAGACCGCAGAACCAGCAACCATCATCATCATCTAATGCCTCAGAAGGATCGTTGGAGGCGCTGCTGAAACAATATATGGATAAGAATAATGCGGTAATGCAGGTCCAAGCAACCTCTGTACGAAATCTGAAGATCCAAGTGGGCCAGCTGGCTTCTAAGCTGAGAAATCAGACACCTGGAACACTGCCCAACAACTCTGAAGCCCCAGAATTGAAAGGGAAAGAGCAATGTTCGTGAAGACATTGAGCAGGCAAGCCTGATCGCCTGCAGAGATGTGGACTGCGAGCATCAAAGACAACGCAAAATTTTGGTCCATATCTCGATACTACATTTATTCTGCTTTACTGAATTCCTTCTTGAATTTCTGAACTAAGTTTTAATGATTCATTTAATGCAAACTTTAATTCTTCGAATTTCATTCTTTAGTTACTTCTGTGTATTTAATTCATTCTTGCATTTAATTCTTTGATTTTTATGTAGTCAGTGTATGAGCTTTAATTTTTGAATGATTGAGTCATAAAGAAAAATAAATAATAAAAATAACAAAAATAAAATGCCTGTGTTACAAAAATAAAACATTGAACAACGAGTAAGCAAAATGACAATGGACGCATCCCAAGCTTATTAGCAATGCATTGCGATCACCTAACTCAACTGTATTGAGTTGAGGGGTGTGTTGCGCTCGTATATATCCTTTGCCCATCCTTAGCCAAATGCACTATGTCGAGGTATCCTCCAAAAATGCATTGGTTAAGGGGTGTGTTGCGGGGATATATGTGTTGTTGCCCATCCTCTGCAAAGATACAGTTGCGTTAGTGAACACGATGCGTTATAACTTATCATGCGTCCGTTCGAATAAAATATTAAAGAAAATTTTGTCTGGTAATTCGGGAAGAAGTCCAATCAATTTGTATCCCCAAGAAATTATGGCTTGGCAGACGAAAGGACATCTTTTTCTGAAAATTCCATAAATGCGGGAGGTGGAACGACGCGCCTGTTGAGATGCTCGAGGTCAGTTGTCGCGCAAATCGGATTGGGCCCCACCATGGCCCAACCTATAAATACCCCCTTCCTTGTCTTTGGAATCTCTTTACCAACAAATCGAAACCCTAGTATTTTGCTTTCAGAACTCTTTTCTCTCCCAAAAAGCTCTAAGTTACCAGTCCCTTTTTCAGAACCCTTTTCTTCTCCAAATCCGTTTCAATGGCTGACCAAACTTTAAACCAACCTGTTTCACCGTCTGTCCCTGACCAAGCAACCATGTGAGAGGCAGCATTCCTCACTGCCAGTCATAGGCTTGCCCCCCAAAACCGTTCTATCCCAAGGCCCACCGGAAGAACCCGGAGAAATCCCTTGGTCGTTAGACCCCTTGCGTTCAAAAGAGGATGAAGCACTGAAAGCTTGTCAACACCGACTCCGTCCATCTCCACTGAAAGTGAACAGAAGAGGTGAGATGACACGGAGATGTTTGGTAATATCCTAAGCACTTTAGAGCAAGGAGGAGGACTGCCCAAGGAAGGGGTTGTAAACCAGCCACTGCCTACAGAGGAGGAGATGGTGGTTGTGGCGGAGGAAACGATAAAGGATGGAATAGTGGTGGTGGAAGATGTGGTGGCTGAAGAAAAAGATAAAGGGAATGATGTTCTGAGGCCACCATCATCACAAATTTTTTTGATGAGCCTCCACAAATGGAAGAAGAAGAGATTGTGATCATTGAAAGAGAAGAAAACGAGATCGTAGTTGAAGAGGCTGGAGGAGCGGAGATAGCGTTAATAGCCCTGACATTGCGATGGAGGAAGTTGCAAGGGATGTGCTGCCAGAAGAGGCTAAGAAGGAAGAGTTGAAGGCAGCTGAGACAGAGAAGGAAGTCGGAGCTAGATTGAAGAAGGCGACTGAGGCCGAGAAGAAAGATAAGAAGAAGAAGAAGAGTAAGAAACATAAGGATGGGAAGGTGGAGTGGTCACATCAACACAAGTCCAGAAAGAACAAAGAGAAAAAGGATGATGATGAAGATGAAGTGGCCAAGAAGAAGAGGAGAGAGAAGAAAGAAGAGAGAAGGTTGCGCCGAAAGGAGAAGAGGCACTTGAGAGAAGAAGAAAAATCCAAGCAGAGGGCTACAAGCCCCAAGAAGATTGGAGAATCGACCCCCGTAAGGGAGGATAGGGGGAAAATAGTGCAGTTGATGGAACCGCCGCAACCTGAAGCAACGCAATTGGTTGCGACGAACGAAGGTAAAGAAACAGATGGAACCCCCCTAATACGACGTCACAGGGAGAATGCGACGCAAGGGTCTAACCTCGACCCTCAATAATTATTGCTAGCACTAGAAGAAGAGGAGAGAAAAAGAAAAGAAAAAGAAGAGAAGCAAGAAAAGATGGAGCGGGGCAAGCTCATCATCGCGAAGGAAACAGATTAGAATTTGAAGAAATGTGAAGAAATAACGAGCTTGCCCAGCTTGAAGGGATCCGAAAATGGGAAAAGGATCAACGCCTATTGCAGGCCTCTAAGCAGTTTGAAGAAGAGCTTGAGAGAGAAGAGAGAGAGGCAGAAGAAGAAGAACGAAGGAAGAAGGAAGAAGAGGAAAGACTGCATTTGGAAGAGAAGAGAAGGAAGTGCAAAGCTAACAAGAAGCGCTTGTATAAAAGTAAGGGCAAAGAACTCGCTAAACGCGAGGAAAAGGAACAACGCAAGGAGCGGGAAAAGAGATTAAGGCAAGCAGCCCACCTTGCACAAGCAAAAGGCAAAGACATAGCAGAGAGCAGCGAGCCTGCATCGGCCAAGAAGCAATCATCTAAGAGAAAGAAGAATGATGATATGCTGATCAAGACGGGCTTCTACCCTACGCCGACCCCTCTACCTGATCTCATCACAAGTGTCATTGTGGAGCATGGGTGGGACACTTTCTGTCAGTGGCCATCCATCATTGTGCCTTATGTAGTGCGAGACTTCTATCGCGGGCGTCTGCACGGGAATAGGGATGCGGTGACTTTCAAAGGAGAGACAATACATTTCAGCGCAAAGGACATCAATGAACTTTATCAGATGAGGGATAACTCTGATGCACTAGGGAACAATATCATTGATGATCCTTCAGAAGAATTGATGAGAGACGTGTTGAGGTACTAGCGCAACCAGGAATAAGATGGACAGTCTCCTCTAAAGGCATCCGCACTCTGGAATCTAAGTCTTTGCTACCGGAGAGAAGGCTTTGGGTTTATTTGGTCAAGAAGCGGCTAATCCCAACAACGCATGACAGAACGGTATCAAGGGATCGGGTGATGGTCGCATATTGTATTACGCACGACATTCCTATTGATGTGAGAAGGTTGATCGCAGGGCAGATAAGAGCACTAGTGGGGCATATACGGGGGCAGTACTTCTTTCTGTTGATCGTCTCAAGTTTGTACCTAAGTGCGGGTGTAGGCATTGATGAGGAGCCCATGCCAGAAGTTCACGGCCTCATCAACATCAAAATTCTGAGGATGCTCCTCAAGGATTCCCCCCATTGCCCATAACTGCCAGCAAAGAGACCTGCGATTGATTTGAATGCGCTGCAGGAGCCCAGACCAAAAAGAAGAAAAAGAAAAGATAAGGGAAAAGAGAGTGTGCATGAGTCACCAGCGCATGATCTTGAGCCCTTAAACCCTCTTCCCTTAGTCATCAGATCTCCAAACCCTCCAAGCCCGCCAGCGCAAACTTCCTCCCCTCTTCATGAACCTATTATCAATCTTCCTCTTATCCCCAACTCTCCTATTCAACCAGCAACCCCACCTTCACCAACAACTTCATCACCACATCCTACTACCCCACCATTGCAAGTTGATGACCCACACACTTTGAATGAAGACGCATCTGCCCAACCCCAAAACGGTGCTGGCGAGACATCACAGGCACAACCATCCTCCACCTCCTTGGTTGCTGAGCTAGCTGAAATGAGAACCCTCTTCGCCCAACAACAAGAACTTGTCTCTCAACAGCATCTCTTCTTCAACCATCGATTTGAGGTAGCAATGGAGTGCATTGATGAGATTCAACGTAGTGTTGCAACTTCAAGGGAAGCACTTATCAATATCCAGTGCAGTATGCATAGGATCTTCAAACACCAGCAGTAGATAGCGGAGCACAATCAAGAATAGTTCAACTTTCTCACCGTCTATCTGCATGGTCCGATGCTGCCTCCACATCTAAGGCATACTTTGTTCATAGTCAATACAATCAAAGTACATAATTCACTCTACTCTTTGCCCGTGCCTCTTTCTTTATCTTCCTTTGTTAATCTTTGCTATATTTTTACTCTTGTATTTTTAAGATCTTCATTGAGTTGCTATGACGTATTATATGTTACACTTAGAAACATTTCCTGTACTTAGTAAATTCTGACTAACACTTAGTTAACTCTTAGTTTAGCAGTACTTTACCTTTTATCTTTCAAAGTCCTACTCAAACCTTCTTTTTGGAATTTTCTTCTAAGTGTTTGTCTAGTCTATCGAAATAACGCAATGAGGACCTTGCTCATCTTTAAATTTGGGGGTAGGGAAGGTCTGAGCAGATGAACTTAGAAGTATGCAGTATTTTAGAAAATGCGACTATTTTCATTCAAAAAAAAAATTATGCAAAACTCCAATGTTAGCACAAGGGAAAATTTCAAAACTGTTCCTAATCTGATAAGAGTTTAGTTGTGAAAGGAACCTGCTCGTAGTTGAATGTTCGTATGACACCTGTAGAAACAAGCCAAAACGAAGGTGGGTCTCCAAGAAAAATGTAGTATAAGCCAAAAAGAGAACAAGAAGGCAAGGGATAACTCCTCTGATTATCATGAGTTAAAGTTAGAACTGGCACACTACCGTAGTTGGATGTTCGCATGACACCCGTGGGGACAAGCCAAAACGAAAAGTGTAACCATGACCAACTATCTCTAAGTGAATAAATGACGTAAAGTTTTGCTCACAACATATAGTTACATCAAGTTGTTTTGATAAAGAAGGGATAAACATTTTATTTTGAAAACTCGAAAAGTGTCTTTGAGCAGAATTTTATTACATAGAAGCATAAAGTAAGGCTTGCTAAGAATTAGCAAGGATAGGAGGAAAGTGCGATGTCAGGGAATGTGCCTAAATGTAACATTCGGAGCAACTAATCGTCGTAGAAATATAGGATAGGAATGGAGCATGATTGCCTTAGTAGAAGATATGCTTGAGGACAAGCATATATCTAAATTTGGGGGTGTGATAACTTGTAGAAACACAAGTTATTTATGCCATCTTATCTAGATATTGCGGCCAAAAGTTAGTAATTATGCGCCAATTGTATGAAAATTAACCTAGTATGACAATAATTATAAATGTTTGCAATTACACCCACTATCACCAAAAAGATGGAGGACAATCCAAACTTTACTCTGTTTTGCAGGAGACCAAGTCACCGCTTGCACTCAAGGCTCATAAGAAACTAATCAACGCATCTCTGTCACATTGCACCCGTCGATCAACCATGAAGAGACGATTATCGAAGTAACAGCGCAATGCGACAGTCGGTCTAGAGTTATGCTTCGACCCCATGCGGTAATAAAAACAAACACTGCATGCAAACCCATGATCGAAAGATGCAACTGAGCAACACAAAGATGGAGGATTGAGACACGTGTACAACTAACCGTTGTGCAGATTTGACGGTTCGATTGCATAACAGAAGGAATAATATCCCTCCATCTTCAGAATTTCCATAACAAAAGTGGGGACCACAAGGCCGGAGTCAAAGGATCTGCTCCTATAAATACCCAGTGAATTCAGAGAAAATTATGCTATTTGATACTAAGTTAAGTGCTGTAAGATTTTAAAGAGAAAAAGGCTGAGCTGAGTGCTGAAAAGAAGAAATCCAGGAAGAGAAATAGATAAGGTCGAGAGGTAAATCTCAGATTCGACTAGCTGTATACCCGATTGAAGCTCTGTGTAGAGACCCTTGCTATCGGTGGAGCAAGCCTGAGAGGGAAGCTCTTCCTGCCATTGAAACCATCCGATCTGGCAAGCAGATCTCCATTGAATCTATGCCAAGACATTGGCATCGGATTGTATCTGTTCTATCTCTCTTTCATTGTATTCCATATTTTCTTTATCTCTTCATTCACACATCATGTATCGAACACTTAGTAGAAATATTGAATGTTTCGATATATTTCATTTACCATTCTCTGTTTGTTTCCATTCACTCATTAGTCACTTTCTTCATGATGTTTTCTTAATCCCTTGATGAGCAATATGAATCACCAAGAACTTAATATGTATTAAAGTTATAAAATACGTTTAGCTAAAGCATGCTGGACGACATCTTCACTTGTGAGAGCGAAGTGAAGATGTCATTCTGATCTATTGAGAGAAGGTCAGAAGTGTGCGTTAACTAAAGCGAGTAGTACTTCAAGACATGGAAGCAACCTTGTGTTCATTATGTTAAACTCTGTTTCACCACAGACATGTGGGAAACGCGGCCGATCACTGAAAGGTGTATGCCAAGAGAAGAGCGGAACAGTATTTATACCTTCAATTCAATTAAGAACTTGCGTTGTTTATAATACTTATCTTTCTCTTTCTAATATGTTCACAAGACTTGTCGTCGCATCCCACGTCTTTGCACAATCTTCACAACCAGCCTTAATTCTTGTATCTTGCACATAAAGCCTGTATCTTGTAACGTCTAGCTTAGGTTTATTGTATTTTTATGTTTTATCACATTTTTACCGCTTTCCTTTATTTTACTGCAATTTACATACTGTACACACCTTTTATTAAGAATTGAAAAACCTAGTCACATATACCATGAACATACAGCAATAACCGGCACCACTTCCCCGTGTTCGACCTCGGATCACACCGAGAAACTAATGGTGGAATTACACTTGGTTCCATCGTAAGGAAACTTGTGACAACGCAGGGCATACTACTTGAGCATCTCTAATTAACGCATAAATAGTAGTAGTATCGCATCATCATGAGCATTAAATATCATACATACAAATCACACGTTACACGTGGCAGCCCCTCGAGCCCGATAGCCATTTGGGGCACTAAATGAGTTCCGTTCACAAAATCATCTACGCTCATAGCTTTTTCCCAATGTTCTAAAACCCTGGGTACGTTTTTGCGTTTTTCCCCGTCGGAAAGTTCGCGCACAAAAATTGTTCTCCAGGTCAGCCCTGTCGGAAAGTTCACGCAATTGTTCTCCAGGTAGCCATTTGGTGTAGCAAATGACATTCGTTCGCAAAATCGTCTACGTGCATGGCTTTTTCTCAACGTTCTTAACCCCTGGGTCCATTTTTGCAATTTTTTCGTTGGAAAGTTCACGCACAAAAATAGGGCCTCGGGGAACCCCGCCGGGCCCGATAGCCATTTGGGGCAGCAAATGAGCTCCATTCGCAAAACAATCTGCGCACACTGCTTTTTCTCATCGTTCTTAACCCCTGGTCCGTTTTCGCCAGTTGGAAAGTTCGCGCACAAAAATTGGGCCCCAGGGCAACCCCGCCGAGCCCGATAGCCATTTGGAGCACCAAATGAGCTCCGTTTGCAAAACCGTCTATGCGCACGACTTTTTCTCATCTTCTCAACCCTGGATCTGTTTTCTCGTTATCGATCGCCGGAAAGTTCGTGCACAAAAATTGGGCCCCGAGGCAGCCCCACCGGGCCCGATTGCCATTTGGGGTACCAAATGAGCTCCCTTCGCAAAATCGGCTGCGCGCACGACATTTTCTCATCGTTCTTAACCCTTGGGTCCATTTTCGTGTTTTCGCTCACCAAAAATTTCGTGGACAAAAATTGGGCCCTAGGGCAACCCCGCCGGGCCTGATAGACATTTGGGGCAACAAATGAGCTCTGTTTGGAAAATCGTCTGCACGCACGAATTTTTCTCATCGTTCTTAACTTTTGGGTTCGTTTTCGCGTTTTCGCCAGCCGGAAAGTTCAGGCACAAAAATTGTGCCTCGGGGCAGACCCGTCGGGCCCGATAGCCATTTGGGGCAACAAATGAGCTCCGTTCGCAAAACCGTTTGCGCGCATGGTTTTTTCTCATCGTTCTTAACCTCTGGGTCCGTTTTCGCATTTTTCCCTGTCGGAAAGTTTGCGCACAAAAGTTGGGCCCCGGGGCAACCCGCCGGGCTCGATAGCCATTTTGGGTACCAAATGAGTTCCGTTCGTAAAACCGTCTACGTGCACGACATTTTCTCATCGTTCTTAACACCTGGGTCCGTTTTCACGTTTTCCCCCGTGCACAAAAATTGGGCCCCGGGGCAACCCCGCTAGGCCCGATAAACATTTGGGGCAACAAATGAGCTCCGTTCGCAAAACCGTCTGAACGCATGACTTTTTCTCACCATTCTTAACCCCTTGATCCGTTTTCGCATTTTTGCCCGCCGGAAAGTTCGGGCACAAAAATTGGGCCCTGGGGTAGCCTTGTTGGGCCCGATAGCCATTTAGGGCACAAAATGAGGTCCGTTCGTAAAACCGTCTGCGCGCATGGCTTTTTCTCATCATTCTTAACCCTTGGGTTCGTTTTTGCGTTTTTCCCCATCGAAAAGTTCGCGCACAAAAATTGGGCCCCGTGTCAGCCTCGCTGGTCTCGATAGCCATTTAGGGTACCAAATGACCTTCGTTCGCAAAATCGTCTGTATGCATGGCTTTTTATCAACGTTCTTAAACCCATGGTCCATTTTCGCGTTTTCTTTCACCGAAAAGTTCGCACACAAAAATAGGGCCCCGGGGCAGCCTCGCTGGGCTTGATAGCCATTTGAGGCAGAAAATGAGCTCCGTTCGCAAAACCGTCTACGCGCACCGCTTTTTCTCATCGTTCTTAACCCCTGGGTCCGTTTTCACGTTTTTTTCCACCGAAAAGTTCGCGCACAAGAGTAGGGCCCTCCCGCTAGCCATTTGGGGGCAGCAAATGAGCTTCGTTCGCAAAACCGTTTATGCGCACAGCTTTTTCTCATCGTTCTTAACCCCTGGGTCCGTTTTCGCGTTTTCACCCGCTGAAAATTTTGTGCACAGAAATTGGGCCCCGGGGCAACCTCGTTGGGCCCGATAGACATTTAGGGCAAAAAATGAGCTCCGTTCGCAAGTTCGGGCACAAAAATTGGGCCCCGTGGTAGCCCCATCGGGCCCGATAGCCATTTGGGGCACTAAATGAGGTTCGTTCGCAAAACCGTCTGCGCATGATTTTTTCTCATCGTTCTTAACCCTTGGGTCTGTTTTTTGCGTTTTTCCCCGTCGGAAAGTTTGCACACAAAAATTGGGCCCTGGGTCAGCCCTGCCGGACTCGATAGCCATTTTGGGTACCAAATGACCTCCGTTCGCAAAACCGTTTACGCGCACGACTTTTTCTCATCGTTTTTAACCCTTGTGTTCGTTTTCACAGTTTCACTCCCTGGAAAGTTCACGCACAAAATTGGGCCCCGGGGCAACCCCGCCGGGCCCATAGCCATTTGGGCACCAAATGAGCTCTGTTTGCAAAACCGTTTACGAGCACGACTTTTTCTCATCGTTATTAACCTAGGGTCCGTTTTCACGTTTTCGCCCACCGGAAAGTTCGTGCATAAAAATTGGGCCCTGGGGCAGCCGCGTCGGGCCCGATAGCCATTTGGGGCACCAAATGAGCTCTGTTCGCAAAACCATCTACGCGCATTGCTTTTTCTCATTGTTCTTAACCCCTGGGTCTGTTTTCGCGTTTTTCCTCGTCGGAAAGTTCGCGCACAAAAATTAGGTCTTGGGTCACCCCCGCCAAGTTCGATAGTCATTTGGAGGCACCAAACAAGCTCCTAACCCAAAATCATCTGCACGCATGAATTTTCCACATCATTCTGAACCCCTGTGTCAGTTTTCAAATTTTTGCCTGCCGGAAAGTTCGAGCACAAAAATTGGGCTCTAGGCACCCCCGCAGGGCCCGATAGCCGTTTGGGGCACCATACAAGCTCCGCTCCAAAAACGATCTACGCGCACGACTTTTTCTCATCATTCTAAACCCCTTGGTCTGTTTTCAAATTTTCTCCCACTAGAAAGTTCGCGCACAAAAATTGGGTCTCGGGGAACCCCCGCTGGGCCCGATAGCCGTTTGGGGCACCAAACGAGCTCCGTTCCCACAACCATCTGCGCGCATGTCTTTTTCTTATCGTACTGAACCCTTTGGTTCGTTTTCAAATTTTCGCTCGCCAGAAAGTTTGCGCACAAAAACTGAGTCTCGGCGCACCCCGCCGGGCCCAATAGCCGTTTGGGGCACCAAACGAGCTCCGTTCCCAAAATCGTCTGCACGTATGCGTTTTCTCATCAATCTGAACCCCTGGGTCCGTTTTCAAATTTTCGCCCGTCGAAAAGTTCGCGCACAAAAATTGGGTCCCGGAGCACCCCCGCCAGGCCTGATAGCCGTTTGGGGCACCAAACGAGCTCCGTTCCCAAAACTGTCTGTGCGCACGACTTTTTCTCATCATTCTAAACACTGGGTCCGTTTTCAAATTTTCGCCCATCGAAAAGTTCGCGCACAAAAATTGGTCCCCGGGGCACCCCCGCGGGGCCCAATAGCCGTTTGGGGCACCAAACGAGCTTCGTTTCCAAAACCGTCTGCGCGCACAAATTTTTCTCATTGTTCTGAACCCCTGGGTCTATTTTCAAATTTTCGAAAGATGGAAAGTTTGCGCACAAAAATTGGGACTCGGGGCAACCCCGCCGGGCCCGATAGCTGTTTGGGGCACCAAACGCGCTCCATTTTCAAAACCATTTGCACGCACGAGTTTTTCTAATTGTTCTAAACCCCTGGGTCCGTTTTCAAATTTTTGCCTGCCGAAAAGTTCGCGCACAAAAATTGGGCCCCGAGGCAACCCTGCCGGGCCCGATAGCCGTTTGGGGACCAAACGAGCTCCGTTCCCAAAACCGTTTGCGCACACGACTTTTCTCATCGTTCTGAACCTCTGTGTCCATTTCCAAATTTTTGTCCACCGGAAAGTTCGTAGACAAAAATTGGGCTCCGAGGCACCCCCGTTGAGCCTGATAGCCGTTTGGGGCACCAAATGAGCTCCGTTCCCAAAATCGTCCGCGCGCACGGCTTTTTCTCATTGTTCTGAATCCCTGGGTCCGTTTTCAAATTTTCGCCCGCCGGAAAGTTTGCACACAAAATATGAGCCCCGAGGCACCCCCGACGGCCCCAAAGCTGTTTGGGGCACCAAAGGAGCTCCGTTCCCAAAACCGTCTGCGCGCATAGCTTTTTCTCATCGTTCTGAACCCTTAGGTCTATTTTTAAATTTTCGCCCGCCGAAAAGTTCGCACACAAAAATTGGGGCTCGAGGCACCCCCGGCGAGCTCGATAGCCGTTTGGGGCACCAAACGAGCTCTGTTCCCAAAACCGTTTGCGCGTACGGCTTTTTCTCATCGTTCTGAATCCCTGAGTCCGTTTTCAAAATTTCACCCGTTGGAAAGTTCGCACACAAAAATTGGGCCCCGGGGCAGCTCCGCGAGGCCCGAGAGCCATTTGGGGCACTAAATGAGCTCCATTCGTGAAACCATCTGCGCGCACAGATTTTTTTTATCGTTCTTAACACTTGGGTCTGTTTTCCCGTTTTGGCCCACCGGGAAGTTCTCGCACAAAATTTGGGCCCCAGGGCAGCCCCGTCGGGCTCGATATCCATCTGAGGCACCAAATGAGCTCCGTTCGCAAAACCGTCTGCGCGCACAGCTTTTTCCATCGTTCTTAACCCCTAGTTTTGTTTTCACGTTTTCGCCTGTCAGAAAGTTCGCGCACAAAAATTTGGCCCCGAGGCAGCCCCGCTGGGCCCGATAGGCATTTGGGGCAGCAAATGAGCTTCGTTCGCAAAACTGTTTGCGCGCATGGATTTTTCTCATCGTTCTTAACCCCTGGGTCCGTTTTCGTTTATTCGCTTGTAGGGATGTTCTCGCAAAAAAATTTAGCCCCGGGGCAGCCCCGTCGGGCCCGATAGCCATTTGGGGCACCAAATGAGCTCCGTTCGCAAAACCATCTGCGTGCACGACTTTTTTTCATCGTTCTTAACCCTTGGGTCAGCTTTTGCGTTTTTCCCCGTCGGAAAGTTCGCGCACAAAAGTTGGGCCCGGGGTCAGCCCCACCGGGCTCGATAGCCATTTTGGGTACAAATGACCTCCATTCGTAAAACCTTCTACGCGCACGACTTTTTTTCATCGTTCTTATCCCCTAGGTCCGTTTTCGCGTTTTCTCCTGCCGGAAAGTTCGCACACAAAAGTTCGGCCTCGGGGCACCCCCGCCGAGCCCAATAGCCATTTTTTTCACGTTTTCGTCCGCCGAAAATTTCATGCACAAAAATTGGGCCCCAGGGCAATCCCGACGGGCCCGATAGACATTTCGGGCAAAAAATGAGCTTCATTCGCAAAACCGTCTGCGTGCACGACTTTTTCTCATCGTTCTTAACCTTGGGTCTGTTTTCGTGTTTTCGCTTGCCGAAAAATTTGGGCACAAAAATTGGTCCCCAGGGCAGCCGCTTTTGGGGTCGATAGCCATTTAGGGCACCCAATGATTTCCGTTCGCAAAACCGTCTGCCCGCATGGCTTTTACTCATCGTTCTTAACCCCTGGGTCCGTTTTTGCATTTTCTCCGTCGGAAAGTTCGCGCACAAAAGTTGGGCCCTGGGTCAACCCCGTCGGGCTCGATAGCCATTTGGGGTACCAAATGATCTCCGTTCGAAAAACCGTCTGCGCGCACGACTTTTTTTCATTGTTCTTACCCCCTAGGTCCGAGCGTTTTCGCCCACCAGAAAGTTCGCGCACAAAAATTGGGCCTCGGGGCACCCCCACCGAGCCTAATAACCATTTGGGCACCAAATGAGCTCCGTTCGCAAAACTGTCTGTGCACACGGCTTTTTTCATCGTTCTTAACCCCTGGCTCCGTTTTCGCGTTTTCGTCTGCCAGAAAGTTCGCACACTAAAATTGGGCCCCGGGGCAGCACTGCTAGGCCCGATAGCCATTTGAGCCACTAAATGAGATCCTTTGAAAAATTGTCTGCACGCACGACGTTTTCTTATTGTTCTTAACCCCAGTGTTCGTTTTCGCATTTTCGCTTGCCGGAAAGTTCGCGTACAAAAATTGGG